>NC_000087.7:89642585-89685085 GCF_000001635.26 Mus musculus
AAAACCTTGGAGAGGGGGTAAGTGCCATGCAACATCCTATTATGTAGGAATGTTAGGTTAGGGCTTATATATTTACTGTCATGTCTCAGGACATCATTTCAGAGTTGCTTGACATCCCTTCTTTATTTGAGCATGCCTGGCCACCCAGGAAACATGGGAAATTTTAGGAACTCCTAGACGAATAGTCCTGAGGATTCTATTAAGACAAGTAAATTTTCTGAGATATGCATGGTCAAGAGATGTTGATTTAAATTTTCCACAAGCGAAAATAAACATCAACTTTATTTTTCATGTTAGTGGCTTTTCAGTAGGCTCCCTAAGCAACAAAATTTGTATTAAGACCTTTTTAAACTGAAGGGTGTGTCTATATTTCCCCAATTCAAAGATAAAATGTAAATTTGTTCCTTGTCAGAGTATTTACGTCAAAGATTCTTCATTGAAAAGTTTTTGAACCTAGACTTTACCTTGCACTGAAGGGAAAATCTGGGAAACATTAGTATATATATTTAAGGTTCAGTTCATAATATCAGTAAGTTGTGTGGGATTCCTCGACCTAAAAGTATGTCCAAAACTCCTTTGGAGAAACTGGTATAATCAGAGACTCGCTTTGCTTCAGGGTAAGATCTGATGACTCCTTAATCTAAGACAGATGGAGTAAGTATTACTTGGGGAGAAAGGAGGTGGTGTTGTCCTTGTAACAAGAGAGATGATCAGAGTATGAAAATCTCCATAATAGTTTGTACAAAAAATTGCTTACCTTAACTCATAAGGTCCTCCTTTGCCACACCTAATGGTTCTTCACATTCTGGAGTATCCATATCTTTAGCAGAATTAGCAAGACACCAAATATTGATACCATGATTCATGAAAAGCTTGAGCTACTGTCTTCAGCATGATTGCCTCCTACAGGCCACTTAAATCCTCAAAAACCCTGTGGAGTTCAACCCTGACTTCCTGGCACAGATGATCCCCAAAGTGTAGTGGGAAGTACTTGTGCAGGTAGCAGACACCTCAATCTTGGCCCAGGTACACAAAATAGCCAACTAGCTGCTATGAACAGGACAAGATACTTTTGAGGAAGATGTACCCACGTGTGGCTTGAGATTGATGTACTGGACGGTACTCTGCAATGGTCAGAATCCAGTGTTCTTTTCCCCATCATCCACAGGATCACCAATATGCTGTAGAATGATGAGGAGACAGAGAGGTAACCTTGCTAGCCACCACAATGCGATGTGGGAATGGGTATCCAGATGGAGGAAGACCCTCATTAAAGCAGTGGGGAGGGAATGGGATAGAGGGTTTCTGGAAGGGTGGGAAACTGAAAACGGACATAATTTGAAATGTATATAAAGAAAATATACAATTAAAAAAAGACCAACCAAAGAGCACATAGGGCGGGGCCCATGGCTGCAGCTTCATGTGTAGCAGAGAATGGCCTATTTGGACACCAGTGAGAGGTGAAGCTCCTGTTCAGGAGAAGGCTCTATACCCCAGTGTAAGGGAATGTCAGGACTAGGAAGTAGGAGTGGGTATTTTGTTGATTACTGAGAGGAGGGATGGCATAGTGGGTTTTCAGAGGGGAAACCAGGGAAGGGGATAACATTTGAAATGAAAATAAAGAAAATGCCTCATAAAATAAAATAAAATAAAACAAAATAGATTGAAAACAACCACCTAGACACAATAAGTTAATAGCAGAATGATAAATAAAAGAAGACAGTGTAGTGGTGCATACCTTTTATCCCTGCTCTTGGTAGGCAGAGGCAGGGGCAGGCAAATTTATGAGTTCAAGGCCAGCCTGAACTCCAGATTGAATTCCATGACAACCAGGGCTAAACAGAGAATCCCTGCCTCGAAAAAACAAAAAACAATAAACAAATAAAGAGAAAATGAATGACACACAGGCATACAGAAGAGGACTGGTCCCAAAGACAGCTCTGTCCTAAATATACTAGAGCACATTGCTTCACAAAATGAATTCTGAACATGCTCTCACATAGGGCATTTGAATATACTTTCTAGGTTAACCCCATATGATCACAAGAAACAAAAGGTAACAAGAAGATCAGAGTCAGAAGTATATCTCAGACTCATGTCAAAGACAGTCTGGGAGGCACACCATGCTTCAGTTTTCAAAGTTCCAGAGAGTGGTTCTCCACCTTTTTAATACTGCGGTTCCTTCATATATATACTTCCTTATGCTGTGTGGTGCCCCAACCGTAAAAATATTTTTTGCTGCTTCATAACTGAAATGTCCTAATGATATGAATTATAACATACATTTCTGACATACAGATAGTCTAGGACAACTCCTGTGAAATTTGTCACAAGGACTAGCAACCTACAGGTTGCCAACCACAGTGCCAGCAACTAGGAAAACTAGCCAGCCCCTTGATTTTTACAATGTTGCCTTCCGTAACTGTGGTAGAATAGATGTGCTCTATTTTAGTGGTCTAAGCATGTGAGGATCTGTAACACTACCTGGAAACACACATACCAAATTGGATGAGGGAGTCTATTTTTTCTGTCCTGGACCTTGCAGGTTTGAGTCAGCTCTAACCAAATAGAAGAGAAAGGATACTGGATGAATTCCTACTCAAAGTCTTTGGAGACAACAGGGATTTTATTGGGTTCTCATGGAGAATGGGAGAGTGTTTGTGCTCCATTAAAAAGGTACTCACATTCACTATTTTGATGCCTTTCTTTCTATTTGAGTGTGCTTTGTACTTTTGTCTGCTATGTGTTGTGTTCTGTGTTCTTTGTTACTAACTCTAGGGTTCTTACCATACTTGGAAAATGAAAGTCAGTTTGAAAACCTTTCATATTTGTTCTCTGTATAGAAACTCTCTCTCTCTCTCTCTCTCTCTCTCTCTCTCTCTCTCTCTCTCTCTCTCTCTCTCTCTCTCTCTCTCTCTCTCTCTCTCTCTTTGAGTTTTCAAGACAGTGTTTCTCTGTGTAGCCATGGTTGTTCTGGAAATCACCCTGTAGACCAGGTTGGCCTCGAACTTAGAAATTCACCTGTCTCTGCTTTTTGAGTGCTGGGATTAAAGGTGTTTGCCACCACCACTTGGAAATATGATTCTTTTAAAAAATTAGATTATGAGTCCTTTGTACCAAAAATAAGATCAAAATTTCAAGGAAGGTACTTTTAATTGAAAATGCATCTTTCTGATAAAAAAAAAATGGGGTATTCCATGGAGATACAGAAGTTTGAAAATGACCCAAAAGGTATTGTTCTTCAACTAATTCCTTATCAGCTTGTAATTTTCTGAGGATATTGGCCACTGAGGCTTGAAGTATCAAAAACCCATCAGGCTATCTCTCTCTCATTCTTTCTCTCTCTTTCTCATTCTTTCATCTCATTTTTCTCTCTCCTCATTCTCTCTCTTTCTCTCTCTCTCTTTCTCTCTCTTTCTCTCTCTATCACCCTCTCTCTCTCTCTCACTCTCTCTCTCTCACCCTCTCTCTCTCTCCCTCTCTGTCTCGCTCTCGTTTTAAGCCATTCATCCAGTGGTTGACATCTAATGTTAATCCATTTCTTGTCTATTTCACACAGTGAGGCAATCAATATTGATGATATGACTGTGAAATGGTCCTTCTTACTTTTTTTTCTTTTTCTTTTTTGAGAGAGTCATGCCATAGACTCATTCATAAAAGTTTTTCTCTCTAGAATAAGTTTGCATGCTTTAGCACTTGATAGTAATCTCGATTATTGATTTATTTTAATATCTGTGAGTTTCTGCAGTAACTGATTCTATTAGTTAGTGATTAGTTGCTGTGAAAGACACCATGTCAAAGGCCACTCATAAGAGACTCATTTCATTAGGGCTTTTCTACATTTCATTACACGTTCAGAGGTTCACTCCATGATCATCAAGGCAGAAAATATGGCACTGTCTAGGCAGACATGGTGGTGGAGAGGAAGTTTAGAATTATGCACCTTCATCCAAATGCTTCGAGGAAAAACTATGTATTTTGCATACAGGTAGGGTCTCTTCCACACTGGTAGAGCTTTAAAGCCCCAGAGTGATATGCTTCCTCCAGCAAGGCCAGACCTATTCCTACAAGGACACACCTCCTCATAGGCCAACTATATTTAGAATGCCACACTGGTTTCATAGCAACTTGACAAGATCTAGAGTCTTCAAAGAGAAGGAGACTCAGTTGAGAAGATGCCTCCATAAGATCCAGCTGTTAGGAATTTTCTTAATTGATGGGAGAGCACCCACTCCATTGTGGGTGTTGACATCCTTGTGGTGGTAGTCCTGGGTTCTTTAAGAAAGCAAGCTAAGCAAGATTAGAGGAGCAAGACAATAAGCATCACCACTCCATAGCCTATGAATGAGCCTCTGATTCCAGGATCCTGTGTTGTTTCAGTTTCTGTCCCAACTTCTTTGGTGATAAACAGCAATGTGGAAGTATAAGCTGAATAAAACCTTTGCTATGGAATTTGCTCTTTGACATGGTGAATCCTTACACCAATAAAAAACAGTAAGGTATTCTTAGGGAAAAAAATGTCTAACAGTGCCAATGTCAATGTGTAGACATTTTATTTTTACTTAGAGATAAGCTATACTCATGTACGTACCTGAGATGTAATTGTTCTAGTTTTCTTCTTTCTCACCATGTAGAATACTACAATAAAAAATAACTTGGAAATAAAAAGAATACAGATTGTCACTGAGGAAGACAAAACAGGAAGTTGAGTCAGTAACAGCAAACACTGCTTATTGGCTTGCCACTGTCTTAGCCACTGTTCTATTGCTATGAAGAGACACATATGGTGACGGCAACTATTAGAAAACAAGGCATTCTTTGTGTAGAGAAAGGCCATTGACTTGTTTGAGTTAATTTTATATCCAGCTACTTCACCAAAGCTGTTTATCAGGTTTTGGTGTTCTCTGGAGGAATTTTTAGGGTCACTTATATATACTATCATATCATCTGCAAAAAGTGATATTTTTACTTCCTCTTTTCCAATTTATATCCACTTGATCTCCTTTTGTTGTCGAATTGCTCTGGCTCATTCTTCAAGTACTATGTAATAAACAGGATGAGAAAGAAATTAGGGAAACAACACCCTTCTCAATAGTCACAAATATTAATAAATATCTCGGCGTGACTCTAACTAAAGAAGTGAAAGATCTGTGTGATAAAAACTTCAAGTCTCTGTAGAAAGAAATTAAAGAAGATCTCAGAAGATGGAAAGATCTCCCATGCTCATGGATTGGCATGATCAACATTGTAAAAATGGCTATCTTGCCAAAATCAATCTACAGATTCAATGCAATCCCCATCAAAATTCCAACTCAATTCTTCAACGAATTAGAAGGAGCAATTTGGAAATTCATCTGGAATAACAAAAAACCTAGGATAACAAAAACTCTTCTCAAGGATAAAAGAACCTCTGGTGGAATCACCATGCCTGATCTAACGCTACAGAGCATTGGTGATAAAAACTGCATGATACTGGTATAGAGACAGACAAGTAGACCAATGGAACAGAATTGAAGACCCAGAAATGAACCCACACACCTATGGTCACTTGATCTTCGACAAGAGAGCTAAAACCATCCAGTGGAAGAAAGACAGCATTTTCAACAATTGGTGCTGGCACAACTGGTTGTTATCATGTAGAAGAATGCGAATCGATCCATACATATCTCCTTGTAGTAAGGTCAAATCTAAGTGGATCAAGGAACTTCACATAAAACCAGAGACACTGAAACTTATAGAGGAGAAAGTGGGGAAAAGCCTTGAAGATATGGGCACAGGGGAAAAATTCCTGAACGGAACAGCAATGGCTTGTGCTGTAAGATCGAAAATTGACAAACGGGACCTAATGAAACTCCAAATTTTCTGCAAGGCAAAAGGCACCGTCAATAAGACAAAAAGACCACCAACAGATTGGGAAAGGATCTTTACCTATCCTAAATCAGATAGGGGACTAATATCCAACATATATAAAGAACTCAAGAAGGTGGACTTCAGAAAATCAAATAACCCCATTAAAAAATGGGGCTCAGAACTGAACAAAGAATTCTCACCTGAGGAATACCGAATGGCAGAGAAGCACCTGAAAAAATGTTCAACATCCTTAATCATCAGGGAAATGCAAATCAAAACAACCCTGAGATTCCACCTCACACCAGTCAGAATGGCTAAGATCAAAAATTCAGGTGACAGCAGATGCTGGCATGGATGTGGAGAAAGAGGAACACTCCTCCATTGTTGGTGGGATTGCAGGCTTGTACAACCACTCTGGAAATCAGTCTGGTGGTTCCTCAGAAAATTGGTCATAGTACTACCGGAGGATCCAGCAATACCTCTCCTGGGCATATATCCAGAAGATGTCCCAACTGCTAAGAAGGACTCATGCTCCACTATGTTCATCGCCGCCTTATTTATAATAGTCAGAAGCTGGAAATAATTCAGATACCCCTCAACAGAGGAATGGATACAGAAAATGTGGTACATCTACACAATGGAGTATTACTCAGCTATTAAAAAGAACGAATTTATGAAATTCCTAGCCAAATGGATGGACCTGGAGGGCATCATCCTGAGTGAGGTAACACATTCACAAAGGAACTCACACAATATGTACTCACTGATAAGTGGATATTAGCCCAAAACCTAGGATACCCAAGATATAAGATACAATTTCCTAAACACATGAAACTCAAGAAAAATGAAGACTGAAGTGTGGACACTATGCCTCTCCTTAGAAGTGGGAACAAAACACCCATGGAAGGAGTTGCAGAGACAAAGTTTGGAGCTGAGATGAAAGGATGGACCATGTAGAGACTGCCATATTCAGGGATCCACCCCATAATCAGCATCCAAAAGCTGACACCATTGCATACACTAGCAAGATTTTATCGAAAGGACCCAGATGTAGCTGTCTCTTGTGAGACTATGTGGAGCCTAGCAAACACAGAAGTGGATGCTCACAGTCAGCTAATGGATGGATCACAGAGCTCCCAATGGAGGAGCTAGATAAAGTACCCAGGGAGCTAAAGGGATCTGAAACCCTATAGGTGAAACAACATTATGAACTAACCAGTACACCAGAGCTCTTGATTCTAGCTGCATATGTATCAAAAGATGGCCTAGTCGGCCATCACTGGAAAGAGAGGCCCATTGGACAAGCAAAGTTTATATGCCCCAGTACAGGGGAATGCCAGAGCCAAAAAGGGGAGTGGGCGGGTAGGGGAGTGGGGGTGGGTGGGTATGGGAGACTTTTGGTATAGCATTGGAAATGTAAATGAGCTAAATACCTAATAAAAAAATGGGAAAAAAAAGAAAAAGAAGAAAACAGGGCATTTAACTGGAGGCTTGCTTACATTTTCAGATGATTGGACAATCATCACGAGAGGGACCCCATCACTGGAGCAATAGAGAACTATTGATCCTTAGGCAAAGAGATAGATTCTGCCATTGCATTGGCTTCTTGAAAACTCATACCCATCCTTGTTGATACGCCCACTTTCTCCAATGAAGCCACACCTCTCTTATTCCTTCTAAATTTAAACTCACTGCCACTTTCTGGTGACTAAATATTCATATATATGTGTCTATAGGTGACTTTATTATTCAAACCACCACTTTTCCCATGGCTCGTTCAGCTATTTTTTAAAAATACAGCCTAAAAGTCTCCCATTTATTAAGGACTACTGATGAGCTTAGCCACAGTGATGGGCCCTCCCACATCAATCATTAGCCAAGAGAATATCCCATAGACTTACCTAATGAACAAGTAAGTGAATAGAGACTGATCTTCAATTGTTCTCTCTTTTCAGGTAACTGTGGATTGTCAAAATTGGAAAAAAAATAATATCCCATCACAGTAATGTTTAACTTACACCATAACCTACAAAAACTTTACTCAACACCATCTATTGCATTCTGCCCCTGCATAGACACACTTCCATGTATGGCATAAGTGAAGGGTGACTACCTCCATCAGCAAGGATACTCAATAATAGGTGACATGAGCTGAATATTTCCTATAGCCTCACAACCCCGAAATTCTACTGTGTGTTACACTTACTGGGAGACTTGCCAATCTGTCCAATTTTATGCCACCAAAGCTATGACAAAAAAACTCCTCATAAAGAAATCTAATGAATTTTACTTGATTTCTTTCTCCTGAGGCAACTGAGTATTATCCCTTCATGCTTATATTGGTGTCTGATTCATCTGTAATAAACCCACTACTATTTACAGCTACATCACAGGAGGTATGACAAATACCATCTCCCATGAGTTGGTCAAACCTTTTCAGCAGCTTTTTTTTGTAGTATCCTTTCTATAATAAAAAATACATTGATTTCTTTATTTTTAAGTGTGTAATTTAATGATTCTAACACATTTTTATCTCCCTTCCATTTTAACCTCATATTCTGCTACTTCATATGATATTGCAATCTATTAAAATACAGTAGTGAATACAGCGGAAAAAACAGTGTGGGAGGAATCAAAGTTCTTTATTACTAAGACAACAGATACACTGGCAGAATCTTCCAGGTACAACTACTTAGTAACTTTCGGTGTAATGTTAGCATGATTCTTCTAGAAAAAAGCTTAAAGAATTAAGGCATGGTTACAATGGACCAGACAAGTCAGTATCTCTAGTGAGAAACATTCATGTAAATAATTTTCATCACTGTTACAAGATGCCTAGCAACAAGGAAAACAGGTCCATAGTCACAAGAGTATGAAAGGGGCATGAAGGAGAACAGTTGTCCAACTTATTATTACCCAGTAAGCATCAACACAGGAAGCGACCAAAGACAATAAATAACTTCCAAGACATGTCCCAAATGACCAAGTTCCTTTACAAGTTTCTCACCCCTTCAATGCACACCCATCAATCAATTAACTCATTGATTAAACCCCTCAGGGTCCAATCACTTTTCAGATTGTGTATAGTGTTCTATCTTTGAACATTGTACTTGGGGCCAAAACCTTCATCAAAACCCACGACTGACATTGCAAACCCATTTCACCACACAATTCTTTATGTTACAAAAAGTGATAGGATCTATCTGTCTCTTTAAGGATATCTCTGTATAGCAGTTACAAAAGCAAAACGTCCAGGCCAACAGAATCATCACCTCCATGAGGTATTTTAAAATATGAGTTCAAGAAGAAGGAAAATGCAATGCAAGTTAATGTTCTTGATCCCACATCCCTCCATCTTAAAGCCATAGGGTGGACCCAGAAGTTTAGGTCAAAAGTGTAAATTTCACCTATACTACAACCAACTGTGATGATTTCTAGCCATCTCCAGTTTCAGTGTGGTATTTAGTCCCACCATCTGCATCACAGCATATTGCCTAGTGTGAAATAGTGCCAGCAGTTGATTGCAAACCCCACTATGCGTTGACTTGGATGTAAAATGAGACATCTATAATATAGACACACTTGTACACACACACATACTCACAGAAAGAGGCAAGAAGTAGAGGAGCTGAGTCTTAGGATCCCTCAATGAAGAGATAGTGGAAATCTTGTAAGGCAGAGAGGTCATTGAGAAACTGTATGTCTCTATCTGCACAAAATCAGGCCAGTCTGCCTTCCATCAATGAGTGGTAGGTTCTCACTATCCATCATCCCCATCTGAGAAGGTATGGACAGTTAATGAAAGATGGAGAGTCAGTTTACATCAAAGGTATGCCCTTTGAAGGTTATAGGTTGGCCAGGCACTACTGGTAGCTCCATGTCCAAGAGTTTATGGGCAACACAATTGATTTGAATGGGTTGTATCAAAGGGGAGAAAAGGAGACATGAAGTTGGAAGGAGGATTAAGGTGGGAATGGATCTGGTTTTGGTCCGGGAGTAGTTATTAAGAGAACTGAAAAATAAATTCCATCAAAATACATTGTATGAATTTCTCAAGGAATTAATGAATGTAGTTCTTAATATATAATGTCTGTACTGAACATATACAGACGACTTATATTTCCATTTCCTAAATAACAAACCCTTGTGTAGCAGTTTCATTACAATAAGGGCAAAAGTAATCCAGAGATTATTTAAAATAAAGAAGGATCAGAGGTGATGGCAAAGGGGCAAATTCATGCCTGTGTTTATTTACTTACAACACCAGTGCTTAGGATTTTGGGAGGGGAAGAGACAGGAAGATGACTGTGGCTTCCTGAAAGCCAGCCTCAATATTAGCTCAGCAAGAAACCCTGTAGAAAGGGGATAAATTAGGGAGTGAAGGAGCAAATCACACTATACCCTTCGCTACCTTTGAACTTACCTGTACAGATCTGTGTGCAGACACACATGAATATAAATAAAATATACAAGAGCTTATCTTGCATAGCTTATAAGCAGTGTTCTGTTATCTTAGCCTAGAGTCCTGAGGACTTTATATCATTAGAGTTCCTGAAGCAAACTCCCCAGATATAGCGGATGGGTATATCTTGTTACTATGCAAAGAGACCTCAGTTAAGTGTGTGTGTCAGTGATTCCAAAACAGCTTTCCTTCTCTACCTTCCTTTATATGGCACAGAACGACCTGTAAATAATTAAAATATGAAAACAAAGCTTTTTCACGAATTTAGGCTTGTGTTAAAATAATATTTATAACATTTTACTAAATGGAAGGGAAATCTTCAGCTCCCAGGAACAATCCTGTAGGCTTCTGTTTTGTCCCATTATGAACAAAATTAATTGCACATCAACAGTTCCCACGCTTTTAACTAAATCAGGATGAAGGGATATGTTTCCATACAAATAAGTAATGCCAATGTGATTAATCAAGTAGAAATGTGGCAGGGTTAGGATGCCTTTGGCTGATGTGACAATGATGACTGATTAGTCTCTTGTTATGCAAATAACCCTAACCTCTAAGAAAAGAAAAGTAATGATATAAAATATTCCAAGAAGTGGCATGGACAATTATTACTTGATTTCAATTTCTTTTACATACTTTATTAGTTTGAATAATTGTGGCTCACAGAAGATCAAATATTCAAAGGAGTTATTTTTCCAGGTGGTGGGATGTTTAGAAAGAATTAGGATTTGTGTTTTCATTAAAAGTGATTTGGCACTGGGCTTGAAATATCAAACACCCTATGACATATCAAAAACTCTCTCTCATTCTTTCTTTCTTTCTTTCTTTCTTTCTCTCTCTCTCTCTCTCTCTCTCTCTCTCTCTCTCTCTCTCTCTCTCTCTCTCTCTCCTCTTTCTCTCTCTCTGTCACTCTCTCTCTCTCTTTCTCATGTTTTAAGCCATCCATCCAGTGGTTGACATCTAGTATTAATCTATCGCATGTTTATTGCACACAGTAATGCAATCAACGTTTATGATATGGATGTGAAATGGTCCTTCTTGCATTTTTTTTTTTTTTAGTTAACTCAACCTGGGAATATAGAACCGCAGATAAAGAACTGCCTCCATCACATTGGTCAGTTGCCACACCTGTAAGGAATGATCTTTTTTGGATGGCTGATGTTGAAGGGTCTAGCCCACTATGGGTAGTGTCAACATCTATGAAAAAAATATACAAAGTGTGATGGTTACCGTGTAAGGGCCTGAAATTAATTTTTCTGGAAGAACTTACGATCTATATGGCATGAAAAATTAAAGTGCCTGATAATTTGTAAGTAAATTCCATACTTACCAGCATTCAATATTTTGTTTACCCATATTTCAAAAGTAAAATTATCAAATCTATTTCACCCTGTTTTACTGCATTTAATCTACTAAATTACTTGTAACCAGAAATACTAATAAATTTTAAAGGCCTTTAAAACATGACTGGTTGATATTGGGTTTAACTTCATCACAACTTTGTAAGCAGGAACAAGAGCTAGATTGCCTTCTCATTTTGCAAAGAATCAATGATTCACGGTTGCAAATAACTTCAATACAAGGTACTTAACCCTGTAAAATTCCTGCTTTGTTTGAATAAAATATTTATTGCTTTAACTTTGGGTTTTCATAAACAGAATTTTGATGTGCTATCCAATGTGCTGCCTCAAAGAGTCTGGCACAATTTCTGACACTAAGAACAGTTTAAAGATAACCAGGGAAAGGTTGGAACAGGGAAAATAACCACCAAGGATGTTGGTGAGTCAGAAACTGAAGGCTTTCACAGGAGGAAAATAAAAACAAAAACAAAACAAACAATCAACAAATGAATAAACAGAAACCCAACCACCAAAATGATAAAAACAATACAGGTGTGAATTACTTGGGCATAATGTGACTCAAGTCATCAGGACATTTCAGTAGGGATTATATTTTGTATTTCGAGAATGCCATATGAAAACGTAAAGCCTAGATGGTTAATGTCTCTGGTGTAATTAGGGAAGGAACCAGCATGAGTGGGGTTCTATGATGCAAGCTGAACTAGGTGATGTCACAGAGCACTGGCCATAGATTGCACATCTATTCCACTTGGAGGCACTAGAATCCCTAGAAGATGTGTCCACTATTTTCCCAGTGGTGTATGAAAGGCAGGCCAGCTCCTGAAGCCCAACGTTGTTCCTCAAGTTTTTTTTTGCCTGGTCTGTATCAAAAGACAGAATCTTGATGACTAAGACATTTTCTTTGGGTAAGTACATTTATGAAGTGAATGGGACCCTCATAGCTATAGAAAGCTGAAAGTTTTCCCTCCCACACTGAGTAACTGTACATTCTAAATTCTCCCATGTTTGGGGCCAGGGGCATGGTTGATACAGTTTAGTTGATCTCCTGAATTTATTATCCTTGCTAACAATATCTCCTTCACAATTCCATTAAAATGTCAAAGCACTTCTTTGTCCGTATGTATTTTAGAAAATGTTAGTTCTAAATGGCTGATATTGCCTGGATTTGTTGAGGCCAGAGTTGCAGTGGCAAATAATCACCAAATAATCCTGAGGCTGGGTCAGGTGACATATTACAGAAGGCCAGTGGTGTGCTGTGTCCCTGGGATATTTGTGAATATTGCCACCTAATTCAGAGCTTGCAGGTACAAGAGAGGGTAGGTAACAACTCTGGCTCATTTTCTTTATTCTGTTCTCTCCTTGATCATTTTGGGTAAAAGGCATACCAACTTCCACATTGACATAGACATGCAAGGAGATGTTCCTCAGAAGAGGCAAATTAGCTCAGGGCTGAAGACATATTCATCTGAGTATGTTATTCTGAGCTGTGGAGAATTACTTGTTAATTTCCCTTCGATAATTTCCTTGTTTCCCTTATTTATTTGTTTTGTTGTTGTTGTTGTTGTTGTTTTGTTTGTTCGTTTTTTCTTTGGATGGGTGTTTAATTTTACTTTGAGTGTGTTTGTGTGTAGCGTTGGCTGTTAGGAGAATCACTCTGTAGAATAGACTAGCCTTTATCTCACTAAGGTTTGCCTCCCTCTGCCTCTTGAGTACTAGGATTTAAGACTTGGGTCACTAACACCTCCTATTAACTTCTGATTTGATTGTTTGTTTTGTTTTTTGTTTGTTTTTCATTTTTGTTTTTTTGTTTTGTTTGTTTGTTTGTTTTGTTTTGTTTTTGTTGTTTTTTTTTGTTTTAGTTGTTAATATTGTTGCTGATTTGGAGACATGGTTCCTTTGTCTACCACTGGCTGCCCTGGAACTCACTTTGTAGACCAGGCTGGTCTCTAAGTCAGAAATCTGCCTTATCCTGCCTTCTGAATGCTGAGTTTAAATGCTTGCGCCACCATAGCTGGATTATGAACTTCTTATTTGGATCAAATTAAGTTTAGAAGCCCAAACATGTTTAGCATAGCCTTCTTGACCTACTCAAAAATTCCATTAGAGAAGAGCATTTCTCCAGCATTCTCTCCCATCCTACACTCATTGCCTTTCAGTAACTCATATATATGACAGTAGCAACAGCATTGTGTCTGGTGTAAACAGGCAATATCTTCAATCCAAGGCAATGGGCAAGTATGATATTTGAACACAGAATGTTACCCACAAACATCTGCCCAGGGTTGGTGTGGTCTACCACACCAGGGCTACAGCCATGTAGAAGACAATACCTCTGAAGAGTCTTAGCATGACATCCCTCATGAAGAAGAGGAGGAGGATGTCTTCTTCCAACGTCTTGAGGAATATTGTTGGCTGCAGAATTTCTCAAGGTTGGAAGGAAGGTAATGAGCCTGTCACTCAATGGAAGACCATAGTGCTAGGTCAACTCCCAACAAACCCTTCTCTTTATTTGGTGAAGTATGATGGAAATGACAGCGTCTATGGACAGGAGCTCTACAATGATGACAGGATTTTAAACCTTAAGGTTTTGCCTCCCAAAGTAAGATTTCCTCAGGTAAGGGATGCCCACCTCGCCAGAGCCCTGGTTGGCAGAGCAGTACAACACAAATTTGAGGGTAAAGATGGCTCTGAGGACAACTGAAGGGGGGTTGTGCTAGCCCAGGTTCCAATCATGAAGGATTTGTTTTACATTACCTACAAGAAGGATCCAGCTCTCTACTTCTATCAGCTTCTGGATGACTACAAGAAAGGGAACCTCCACATCATTCCAGACACTCCTCTGGCTGAGGAGAGATCAGGAGATGACAGTGATGTGTTGATAGGTAACTGGGTGCAGTACACCAAAAAAGGTGGTTCCAAATAGTTCAGAAAGGTTGTTTACCAAATTCTAGCCAATCCTTCTGTGTACTTTATCAAGTTTCATGGTGACATCCATATCTATGTCTATACTCTGGTGCCAAAGATTCTTGAAGTTGTAAAATCATAAAGTACAGAAACGTAAATGTATAGGACTGGAAGAAAAAAAAAGTTTTTTGTTTTTTTTTTCCTGTGTTGGCTACATAAGGGTCTTTGACAATCCCAGTATCTTTGCCAATAAAATGTGTTTTGCTCTAAAAATTTAAAAGTGTGACATGATATTCTGTGAGTTAACAATTTGCTGGAAGAGATGGCCTACAGTGGAAGGAATATCAAATGAAGATGAAAGTTTCATTTCAGGTGGTGAACAGTACATACACCTAAAATCATACATGCTAAAAGGAACAGCTTCTCTGGTCTGCATGTAGAATAAGGAATTGGAGATGGAA
The DNA here is from genome assembly GCF_000001635.26 of Mus musculus. Lineage (NCBI taxonomy): Eukaryota > Metazoa > Chordata > Mammalia > Rodentia > Muridae > Mus > Mus musculus. The sequence continues at coordinate 89,657,624 of NC_000087.7, forward strand.
CTTGGAGGAGCAGAGATAGCAGCAAAAGATGGATGTTTAGGAAGTAGGGGAGAAGGACAGAGCATAGGTAGAAACTCTGATGTGAACACTGAAGGAGAAACAAAAAGTTGGGGAAAGAGGGACATTTAAAAGAAATGTGGCCTTGTTACACAAGGTGAAACGCAGAAAACTGATTGAAATAGACTCAGAAATCAGAGAAAATCAGGTTTCATTTGAATAATGAAACTTAGTGAAATCTGTCTCACATTTTAAGATTTATTATCTTTACTTATGTGGGTGGGGATATGGCATGTCCTTTTGAGTACAGGTGAGCACAGAGACATGAGTTGTCAGGTCCCCTGGAGCTGCCATTAAAGGTGATTACTGGCCAGTGGATATGAAATCAAGAAACCAGATCTATTCTTGTGGTGCAAAAGTGCTTGTTACCATTGATTCATCTCTCTAATCCCATAAAGATATCTTTTTAAAGAAATCCAAAATTCACATGCAGAAAACAGACCAGGATGAAGATAAGAAAGTTCTAATTGATGGTGACCATTAAAAGCAATAAGGAACACAAAGAGTAGAGTGCACTGAGAGACAAATGAATTCTAAGTTGGAGTTCTCGAAAAGTTAGGCAGGAGTCACAGGAAGAAGAGAAAGTTTCTGGGAATATTCAAACTTGGGCCCTATCCACATTGGCCTCTTTGTTTTCTTAACAAATATCCAGTCAATCATTACAGATTCGTGTGTTTGTGTTTGTCTCTCTCTGTGTGTGTGTGTGTGTGTGTGTGTGTGTGTGTGTGTGTGTGTGTGTGTGTGTGTGTGTTTTTATGTGTGTGTGTGTGGTACTTAGAGTCCATTTTTATCCAGACAATCCAGAAGTGAATGTTTAAATATATGAGACTCCCTAAATCATCACAGAAACCTTGATTTTGTGTAATCAGTTTCAAAAGTAAAGTAAAAGAGAAAATGAATATGCTGTGAGATAATGTCGGGTTGGAATGGATCCTGAGTTCCTTCTGTGAGCACTCTTTGCTTCTGATGAATCCTGCGATCTTTTGGAGGTCTCTAATGAGAGGCCCAGATGACCATAAAAAGCTCCCACACTGGCCTGTTCTACCTAACTCTCCTCTAAACATATGACTCCCTACATACCTTCAGCCTGTCTATAGCCTGGATATTCTAATCTTTTCCTTATGTGTGACCTCATTCTTAGAAAACACTGAAGGTGTAACCAATGCATATATGCTGACCTTTTTTCTATGCCAGTTGTCATGGGTTTCAAATGTTATGAGGTTGCCCACAGTGTTGGTCACTTCCTGAGGAGCCCGTGTACTTCATGGAGGTCTGCCTGGGTTCCATCTATACGCAGAGACTTTTTTTTTTTTTGAGGCTGAAATGCCATGGATTCATTCATTACAATTTTTCTCTCTAGAATAAGTTTGTATGCTGCAGCACTTGAAAATACTTTCTATTGTTGATTAATTTTAATATCTGGGAGAGTTTCTGCAGTAACTGATTCTCTTAGTTAGGGATTTGTTTCTGTGAAAAGACACCATGACCAAGGCCACTCATAAGAGACAACATTTCATTAGGGCTTTTCTACATTTAATTACACGTTCAGAGGTTCACTTCACGATCATCAAGGCAGAAAATATGGCAGAGTCTAGGCAGACATAATGGTGGAGAGGAAGTTTAGAATTATGCAACTCCATCCAAATGCTTCCAAGAAAAAATATGTATTTTGCATGCAGGTATGGTCTGATTCACACTGGGCAGAGCTTTAAAGACCCAGAGTGATATGTTTCCTCCAGCAAGGCCAGACCTATTCCTACAAGGCCACACCTCCTCATAGGCCAACTATATTTAGAATGCCACACTGGTTTAATAGCAACTCAACAAGATCTAGAGTCTTCAAAGAGGAGGAGCTTCAGTTGAGAAGATGCCTCCATAAGATCCAGCTGTTCAGAAATTTTTTAATTGGTGAGAGAGCACCAACTCCATTGTGGGTGTTGAAATTCTTGTGGTGGTACTCCTGGGTTTTTTTAGAATGCAAGCTAAGCAAGACTAGAGGAGCAAGACAATAAGCATCACTACAACATAGCCTATGAATGAGCCTCTAATTCCAAGATCCTGTGTTGTTTCAGTTTCTGTCCCAACTTTTTTGATGATTAACAACAATGTGGAAGTATAAGCTGAAAAAAACCTTTGCTATGGAATTTGCTCTTTGGACATGGTGGAACCTTTCAACAATAAAAATAGTAAGACATTCTTAAGGAAAAATGTCTAATAATGCCAATGTCACTTATCTTAAAACCACAAATAATAATGTGCAGACATTTTATTTTTATTTAAACATAAGATATACTCATGTACCTACCTGAGATGTAATTTTTCTAGTTTGCTTCTTTCTCACAATGTAGAATATTACAATCAAAAATAACTTGGAAATAGAAGGGTTACAGACTATCACCAAGGAAGACAAAACAGGAAGTTGAATCAGTAACAGCAAACACTGCTTATTGGCTTGCCACTGACTTAGTCACTGTTCTATTGCTGTGAAGAGACACCATGGTTAAGGCTACTATTAGAAAAAAAAGCATTTAACTGGAGGCTTGCTTACATTTTTAGAAGTTTGGACAATCATCAAGTGAGGGACCCCATCATTGGAGCAATAGAGAACTATTGATCCTTAGGCAAAGAGAGAGATTCTGCCATTGCAATGCCTTCTTTAAAACTCAAACCCATCCTTTTTGACACATCCACTTCCTCCAATGAAGCCACACCTTATCTTATTCCACCTAATCTTTAAACTCACTGTCACTTCCCAGTGACTAAATATTCATATATATGAGTCAATAGAGAACGTTCTTATTCTACCACCAATTTTCTATGGCTTGATCAGCCATTTTTTTTAAATACAATCTAGAATGCTCCCATCTATAAATGACTATTGATGAGCTTAGCCACAGGGATGGGCCCTCCCACATCACTCATTAGCCAAGAAAATATACTATAGACTTACCAAATAACCAAGTGAATAGAGACAGATCTTCAATTGTTCTCTCTTCTTAGGTAACTCTAGATTGTCAAGATTGAGAAAAAATAAAGTCCCATCACAGGAATGTTTCACAGACTCAACAACCTACCCAAACATTACTCAACAGCATTTCCTCCCCTTTGCCCCTGCATAGACCCAATTCCATGCATTGCATAAGTGAAGGATAACTACGTTTATCAGCAATGATACTCAATAAGAGGTGACATGAACAAATATTTCCTATAGCCACACAACCAGCACATTCTAATATGTGTTACACTTACTGTCAGACTTGCCAATCTGTCCAATTTCCTGCCAACTCATTTAGACAAAAAAAAAGAAAAAAAATTCCTCATAACGAAATCCAATGAATTTTACCTGATTTGTTTCTCCTGAGGCAACTCGGTGTTATCTCTTCATGCTCATATTCGTGTCTGATTCATCTGTAATAAACCCACTACTATTATCAGCTACATCACATGAGGTATGATGAATACCAACTCCCATGAACAGCATCACAGTAGGCTAAGCCTTTTCTGCAATTTTGAAGTTTCCTTTGTATACAAAAAATCAATTGATTTCATTAAGTGTGTAATTTAATGATTCTAACACATTTTCACCTCCCTTCCATTTTTCCCTCATTTTCTGATACTTCATATGATATTGCAATCTATTAAAATACAGTAGTGAATGCAGAGGAAGGACCAGTGTGGGAAGCAGCAAAGTTCTTTATTTCTAAGACAACAGATACACTGCCAGAATCTTCCAGGTACAACTGCTTGGTAACTTTGGGTTTAATGTTAGCATGAAATTTCTAGAAAAACGCTTAAAGAATTAAACCATGGTTAACCTAGACCAGACAAGTCAGTATCTCTAGTGAGAAACATTCATGTAAATCATTTTCATCACTGTTACAAGATGCCTAGCAACAAGGAAAACAGGTCCATGGTCACAAGAATATGAAAGGAGCATGAAGGAACACAGTTGTCCAACTTATTAACAGCCAGTAAGCATCAACACAGGAAGCGACCAAAGATAATAAATAACTTCCAAGACATGTCCCAAATGACCAAGTTCCTTTACAAGTTTCTCACCCCTTCCATGCACACCCATCAATCAATTAACTCATAGATTAAAGCCCTCAGGGTCCAATCACATTTCAGATTGTGTATATTGTTCTACCTTTGAGCATTGTACTTCAGACCAAAACCTTCATCAAAGTCCCAGGACAGACATTTCAAACCCATTTCACCACAGCATTCTTTGTGTTACACAAAGTGATAGGATCTATCTGTCTCTTTAATGGTATCTCTGTCTAGCAGTTCCAAAAGGAAAATGTCCAGGTTAACAGCATCAGCACCTCCAGGAGCTTTTATAAATGTGAGTTCAAGAAGAAGGAAATTGCAATGCAAGTTAAGGGTCTTGATCCCCCATCCCTGCATCTTAAAACCATAGGGTGGACCCAGAAATGTAGGTCAAAAGTGTAAATTTCACCTATACTACAACCAAATGTGATGATTTCTAGCTATCACCAGTTTCTGTCTGTTACGTAGTCCCAACAAGTCTGCATCAAGGAATATTGCCTAGTGTGAAATAGTGCCAGCAGTTGATTGCAAACCCCACTATGTGTTGACTTGGATGTAAAATGAAACATCTATAATATAGACACACTTGTACATATACGCATACTAACAGAAAGAGGCAAGCAGTAGAGGTGCTTTGTCTTAGGAACCCTCAAGGAAGAGAAAGTGGAAATCTCATAAGGCAGAGAGGTCATTGAGACACTGTATGTCTCTACTGCATAAAATCAGACCAGTCTGCCTTCCATCCCTGAGTGGTACGGTATCACTATCCATCATCCCCATCTAAAAATGTATGGACTGTTGATGAAGGATGGAGAGACAGTATTCATCAAAGGTAAGGCCTTTGAAGGTGATATAGGTTTGCCATGCTCTACTGGTAGCCCCATGTCCAAGAGTTTATGGGCAACACAATTGATTTGAATGGGTTGTATCAAAGGGGAGAAAAGGAGACTTGAACTTGGGAGGAGGATTAAGGTGGGAATGGGTCTGGTTTTGGTCTGGAGGTATCAAGAGAATTAGAAAGTGAATTCCATCAAAATATATTGCATGAAGTTCTCAAGGAATTAATTAATGTAGTTCTTAATACTGTACTGAACATATACAGACCACTTATATTTCAATTTCCTAAATAACATCTCCTTTTATAGCACTTACATTACATTAAGGGCAAAAGTAATCCAGAGATTATTTAAAATAAAGAAGGATCAGGGGATATGGCCCAGAGGCAATGCCATGTGTGTTTTCAAACATTCACCTACAACACCAGTGCTTAGGATTTTGGGAGGGGCAGAGACAAGAAGATGACTGTGGCTTCCTGAAAGCCAGCCTCACTACCAGCTCAGCAACAAACCCTGTCACAAGGGGATAAATTAGGGAGTAAAGTAGCAGAACACACTACACCCTTCCCTAGCCTCTGAACTTACCTGTACAGTTCTCTATGCAGACACACATAAATATGATTAGAATATACAAGAGGTTACTTTGCATAGCTTATATGCAAATGCAATGTTGTTTTAGACTTGAAACCTGAGACTTTATATCGTTAGGGTTCCAGAAGCAAACACCCCAAATATAGAGAATAGATAAATCTTCTTACTCTGCAAAGGAGACCTCAGTTAAGTGTGTGTGTCAGTGACACCAAAAGGTTTCCTCCTCTATGTTCATTTATATAGCATAGAATGATTTGTAAATAATGAAAATATGAAAACAAAGCTTTTTCACAATTTTAGGCTTGTGTTAAAATCATATTTATAACATTTTATTAAATGGAAGTGAAATCTTCAGCTCTCAGGAACAATACAGTCAATCCTATAGACTTCTGTTTTGTCCCATTATCAACAAAATTAATTGCACATCAACTGGTCCCACACTTTTAACTAAGTCAGGGAGAAGGGCTATGTTTCCGTACAAATAAATAATGCCAATGTGATTATTCATGCAGAAATCTGGCAGGGTTAGGATGCCTTTGGGTTATGTGATAGTGATGACTGATTAGTCTCTTTTTGTGCAAATAACCCTAACCTCTGAGAAAAGAAAAGTAATGATATAAAATATACTACGAAGTGACATGGACACTTATTACTAGATTTCATTTTCTTTTACATGCTTTCGTTCTTTGAAAAATTGTGGCCCACTGAAGCTCAAACATTCAAAGGTGTTAGTTTTCCAGGTGGTGAGATGTTAAGAAAGATTTAGGATTTGTATTTTTATTAAAGGATATTTGTCACTATTTTTTGAACTATCAAAAAAAACCAAAAAAAAACAAAAAACAAACAAAAAAAAACAACAGGCTCTCTCTCTCTCAATCTATCTCCTCATTCTCTCTCTCTCTCTGTCTCTGCCTGTCTGTCTCTGTCACTCTGTCTCTGTCTCTGTCTCTGTCTCTGTCTCTGTCTCTCTCTCTCTCTCTCTCTCTCTCATTCTCTGTCTCTCTCTATTTGTGTTTGTTGTCTGGAGTATTGTTTGTGAGCTCTCAGCTACTGCTCTATACATGTGTGCATGCCTGTCACCATGGTGTTTACCATGATGTCCTGGAGTCGCCCTCTGAAACTGTAAGGCCACAATTAAATATTTCATCTTATAATTTGGTGTGGTCATGATGTCTCACATCAATAGAACAGTAATCAAGACATCCATATTCCAGTTTATTTTTTCAATCGTTCTGTACTTATTTCATTAAAGTTACCTTTTGTCCATTGAACAGTTTTAAGAATACTTTTAAAGGTCCTGAACAAATAGAGCCAGTAGGAGTGACACTGTTAGGAGGTGTGGCCTTGTTGAAGTATGTGTGACCCTGTTGGAGTAGATGTGGCCTTGTTGGAGGAAATGTAATACTGTGCTTGTGGACTTTGAGATCGGCTATGCTTAAGCTGTCCCCAGTGTGACACACAGTCTCCATCATCTACCTGTGTATCAAGATGTAAAACTCTCAGCTCCTTCTCTAGCATTGTGTCTGTCTGAATGCTTCCATATTTCCAGTCATGATAATAATGGATTAAACCTCTGAAAATAAGTTACAAAGTGTTCAAGAGTTACTGTGATCCTGGAGACTCTTCACTCTGTCTCTGTCTCTGTCTCTGTCTCTGTCTCTGTCTCTGTCTCAGTCTCTGTCTCTGTCTCTGTCACTGTCTCTGTCTCTGTCTCTGTTTATGTCTCTGTCTCTGTATCTCTCTCTCTCTCTCACTTATTCTCTGTCTCTCTTTGTTTGTGTTTGTTGTCTGGTGTGGTCATGATGGCAATAAAACCCAAAGTAACACAAACACAAACATTCAAAAACACATTTGATATTTTGACTATTCTTGGCCCAGGGAGTGGCACTACTTGGAGCTAATAACCTTGTTGCAGTAAGTTTGGCCTTGTTGAAAGAAATTTATCATTGTGAACATGGACTTTAATGCCCTCTGCCCAGATGCCTGAAAGCTACACATTTCCTAGCACCCTTCAGATGAAGATGTAGAACTCTCAGCTGCAAATGCACATGCCTACCAGGATCCTGCCATATTCCCACCTTGATGAAAATGGACTGAATTTCTGAACCTGTACGCCAGGGTAAATTGAAAATTGTCTCTGCTGATAGTTGGTTGCTATTCCAGAAAGTCCAAAAGTTATGACGTATCATCCTGAGTCTGAGAATACACTGGTTTAGCTTCTAGCATTTGACAGAAAACAGGATTATCAAGACAATGAGAGTATAAATCTTCATATTTCATAGAGACACATAGGTTATAGATCTGTGGAACTCAAGGTTTCATGGGTGGTATGGTAGGGTGATTAGTGTCTGTATATGAGTGCAGTTTCTGTTCCCAAGTCTGATGTCACACATACACATATGTTAAGTAATGTGTAGAATGTCTTCAACACTTGCTCTCTTAGAGTGAAACCCTCTCACCATTTTGACTAGTTTGACTGGCCAATACACTATTGGGATATCTACCTGTCTCCACCCCACAATGTTGCAGATATGAATAGACATGCCTGGAATTTTACGGAGTTGCCGAGAATACATGAACTCCACTGAGCCATCTTTCTAGCCCCCAGCAGGGTATTGTTTATTGAAATCAATGATCATATCAGTAGAGAAATGAAAACCAACATGACCCTGATATTCTACCTTACCTCCACCTAACACCAATAAGTGAATGTTAAATATAAATTTAATTCGTGTCCAAATAAATCCAGATTACAATCTAATGAATGATAAAATTGGAGTGGATCCAGATGAAAGCTACGTTAGTAGATTTTTGGCCTTTTATATGAAGAATAACCAATATTTTGGGTACACTAGGAGAGCAAATGTGTGTAAATGATTCGAATGAAAGAAAATCTGTGTTCCAGTGAATTTTATTTTAAAATAAATTTCAAAATCATGAAATTTCAAATATATATATATATATATATATATATATATATATATATATATATATATATTTGTGTATGTTATTATGGGTTCATGTGAGTTTTCTTGGATTCCGATTGCAGAATTAGAGTATAGGGGACCTGGTTACGTGGCACTATTATTTTTTATTAATTAATTCATTCATTGTCCACCTTCCTACTGTTCCACATCCCATATCTACTGCCCATTCCCTGTCTCCAAGGGCAAGTCTCCACCCTACCGGATCTCTAAACACCTTGGTGTCTCTAGTTTGTTGAGAATTTGGTGCATCATTTCTGATTGAATAGAGATCAAGCAGATTTTTTTCTGTGTATGTTTTAGAGACCTTCTGATAGTTCGCATATGCTGCCTGTTTGGTTGTCTAGCATTTGGGAGAACTCTGGGTCCATAGTAGTTGAGACAGCTGGTCCTCCTCAGCCTCCTTCAGTCTTTCTCAAATTAAACCAATGGTTCAGCAGATTCTGTCCATTTTTTGTTTCCATACATTTGCATCTGATTGTTTCACCTGCTCATTATTTCTTCATAAGTACAGTCATCCTAGCATTCATACTACAAGTATCTGAATTCAGAAACCTACAGAGGCTATTTATTGCAAGCAGGTCTTCTGCAAAAGCAATATACAATATAAGTACTAAAATTTCTATCAGTGCTCAACAATATTCTATTCTTTGTGATGAAATCCCTCTCTCTCTCTCTCTCAATATACATATACTTCTCTAACACTTAGTATGAATAAAGATTCTCTTAAATTCTCTCCTACAAAGGGGATGATATTGGAATGTCATCTGCAACATTCATTCACTTTCCTACACAGTTTGTGCTTTTTCTTAGCAATCAACTAATATCTAAATCACACATGCACTCAGATTACAAAATAAGGTATCTGAGCTAATGCAATCTGTTATTATGAGTCAGAGTAGGGGCAGGACAATTCCAAACTGTAGTTACATCCAAGAGCATGGACTTTAAAAAATTGTGAATCAGTAGAAGACAAGACAATGTATAGACGCGGTTGTTTCTTTTGGTTTGGTTTGGTTTAGCTTTGCTTATTTCAGTTACCCACAATCATTATAAGAAACACAGAGAAACACTGATTAATGCCTGTATCTTGAACTGAATGCAAATCGGGGCCCTAGAACCAATATTATATTTCTGTTACAATATACAGTATATATTTTTAGAGATTTTCTTTTCATTAGCTATCATACACACACACATACAACAAGTTTAAGAAATGTTCCTAAATAAATGACCCAAATAGCAGCTTAATGATTCAGATGCAGATATTTTCACCCAATCAATAGACTGAAGCATCTGACCCCTGTTGTTGAATTAATGAGGTTGAAAGATATTAAAGAAAAAGGCATTCCTGTAGTAGGATCCCTGTCTCAATTAAACTGTTCCCCCAAGATGTCTGAAACTCTGGCCCAACAAAGAGACAGAATGCACCTGCTGATATGAGGCCTCCAACACACATACCCATCCTTATAAAAGGTGAAAAGCTTGAATCTTTCTTATTTAGAGATTATACATTTGATATACTTCAAAGTCATAAAAGAATGCTTGAGGATTCAACAGAGCATATCTAATTTCACTTTTAGTATAAAGAAAATTGTCACCTTCCTTTGGTCAAATACAGTAGTTAATGTTCTCCCTTGTAGATATCACCAAGATCTAAGGCCATATTTGGGGAAAGGAAAAGACTGAAGCTCACTGAGCCTCACACAGGATAATTTTCTTGGCCACTTCAAAAAGCAAGGAGTGCGAGAGGCATCTTGGGAATAGAAGACTTCTGAGAACCTCTTCTCAGAATGAGACATTCTAAGACCACAGTCAACAGAGGGGAAATCGTGAAAATCTTGGATCCTAAAGTAGAGGTCCCAAGTCTTATTTTCCAGGTTAGAAATGTCCAGTTCAGCTATGGTCATCATGGGAATTTCCTAGGCTCCACTGAGAACTGTAAGACGATTCAGACTCTTCCTCACTAGCTTCCAAGAATTTTCCCCATATACATACCCTGTGTAACAACTTTGAGTGTCCAGGCAATGGTCACAACAATCTCCCAACATGATAAATAGTTATGCATGAATTGATGTTTCCGCAAGGCTGTTTTCAGCTGCACACATCTGTGAATAAAAGATACGAATGGGGCATTTTGATGACCAATTTTGAGGCACAGGATATGGGAGACAATTTCAGTTTTCTATTTTCTGCCCTATCATCTAAAAGGGGAGAAATGTGAGGTGACATTGTTCACATATGTGTTGTGTGGATATCTTGGACAAATGGGATATGTTTAAAGAAAACTTAGTTGATTGGGGTATTTGTGAGGCAAATCCAGTAGAGAATCTATGCTGGTTCTTTAATTGCAGAGGTGGATCTGAAGTGTCCTAGTACAGAGGGTGGAGGTCTGAAACTCCCCTTCTACACAGAAGCTACTTCTGAGAGTCCTTTCAATAGATTTTGATTTCCAAAGGCCCCTTTTGCTGAAACTGAATGTTTAAAATCCACTTGGTAAATGGAAGTAGACAATAGACCCATACTCCTACTGGGAAGACAGGGATTGTTAGATGCCCTTTTATGTAGAATAAGTGGTATAAGTCTCCCATGGTCTAAAAGCCTTTTAAGGAAATAAAGGCTCAAAACTACATGGTTGGAATAGGAATATTCAATGTAAGGTATAATAATACATGTTTTGGGCCACACTTTGCTAATAGGTTCTAGGGCCTTGTTAGTCCTAGGAGAGTTGTGACATTATATTCAGTTTAGTGAGAAAAAGTAAGTTAACATTGGAAAATATGAGCCCCATGTAGGAAAGGAAATCTCTGAATCCCTACTGCAAGAGGAGGACAGAAACTTCTTGAGGCAGACTGTGAAGTTGCCATATAAACTTCTGTCCAAGGTAAAGGTCTCTGGTACCTTATACAGTGGAGTATGTTTCCAGCAATGATTATCAATTTTCAATTCTTATTCAGAGTTTTTTTATTTTTTTTTTATTTTCATAGTTTGTGTTCATTGAGGAGATACACGGAAGCAACATATTCCTTCTTCCAAAGGCTTTTGAGGACTGTTGCTGGCTAGGATACTTCTTTGACTTTATTCATTATCCAGGTCTAAACAGAATTAATGAAGTTATTTCATTTCTATTGACTTGTGTGGAAACAGATGGCACAGGTACTTTGATCCAGTTTGAAATATCACTATGGGACTTCACACCAGAGTGAACTAGGGTACCTGTTTACAGAAGGAGTCACTTTTGGAAATTTTCCTGATAAGTTAGGGATAAAACTACTTTGACCATATATAGGAATATCATTTTTGAGAAAGAGAATATGTTGGGAGGATAAATAAGATAAGAAAGATCACAGAATCCCTCAGGCAAATGTTTATCTTTGGAATTTGAAGAAGATGTCGAAAACAGCTTATCAAGTGCAAATGAACTCACAATTCAGAATACACATGTGTTCTGAGAAATTAAGGTGTGTTTGCCAACAATCAGAGCATTTTTCTTACGAATTGTTTTGTAACCTCTTGCTCTATGTTCTCTGTAAAGCAGCATGCCAGGCATAGCCAACAAAGAGGGCACTGCTCTATTTCAAGTGACAGGCTTAAAAATAGAAGTTAGGTTAGGGCTTATATATTTACTGTCATGTCTCAGGACATCATTTCAGAGTTGCTTGACATCCCTTCTTTATTTGAGCATGCCTGGCCACCCAGGAAACATTGGAAATTTTAGGAACTCCTAGACTAATAGTCCTGAGGATTCTATTAAGACAAGTAAATTTTCTGAGATATGCATGGTCAAGAGATGTTGATTTAAATTTTCCACAAGCGAAAATAAACATCAACTTTATTTTTCATGTTAGTGGCTTTTCAGTAGGCTCCCTAAGCAACAAAATTTGTATTAAGACCTTTTCAAACTGAAGGGTGTGTCTATATTTCCCCAATTCAAAGATAAAATGTAAATTTGTTCCTTGTCAGAGTATTTAAGTCAAAGATTCTTCATTGAAAAGTTTTTGAACCTAGAGTTTACCTTGAACTGAAGGGAAAATCTGGGAAACATTAGTATATATATTTAAGGTTCAGTTCATAATATCAGTAAGTTGTGTGGGATTCCTCGACCTAAAAGTATGTCCAAAACTCCTTTGGACAAACTGGTATAATCAGAGACTCGCTTTGCTTCAGGGTAAGATCTGACGACTCCTTAATCTAAGACAGATGGAGTAAGTATTACTTGGGGAGAAAGGAGGTGGTGTTGTCCTTGTAACAAGAGAGATGATCAGAGTATGAAAATCTCCATAATAGTTTGTACAAAAAATTGCTTACCTTAACTCATAAGGTCCTCCTTTGCCACACCTAATAGTTCTTCACATTCTGGAGTATCCATATCTTTAGCAGAATTAGCAAGACACCAAATATTGATACCATGATTCATGAAAAGCTTGAGCTACTGTCTTCAGCATGATTGCCTCCTAATAATTATGTTCAACCACCAGAACTGTGTTAGAATGATGATTTCACACCATGTCATGTGACTGAAGTCAAGGAAGTGGCATAAGGTTCCAGGATTGGCCTCCTCGACTTGATTTATCTGAAATGTGACCAGAGGGAGAAAAATGCTCCTTGTCAGAGGTAAAATATCCCCTGGGTTCCCGAACAGAAATGATTTTTATGAGAGCCCATTGACTCAAAGGGGTGATTTTTAAGACCTCAATCATCACAGGAAGGGAAACACCATAACTGTGGAACCAAGTAAGTCCCTTGATCCTGTTGGACAGTAGGGGAGTATAATTGTTTACCTTCTGTAGAGGAGGTTGGACCAGGCACTCCTTAAATGCACATCTTCAGAGAACTCTAAAAAATTCTTATCCCTGAGGACTCTACTGCACACTTAACAGCACTCTGAGGTTTGTTCTGACAAGAATGCTCTAAGCCCCTGGATCTGTTCCCTATTTATACTTACAATAGGCCACACAAGTATGGGTGTTGAGGACAATTACCTTTATGATGAGCAACTTAAAGAGAGTTGACCTTGGATCTAGGCTGAAGTTTTTATTCATTGGCCATGGGACTTGAATCCAGACTTCTCTGAGTTTATTGGTGGTGAAAGGTGTATCCCCTAAACAATAATTTCTGAGAGAATCTCTGGTCTATATTAGTTGAATGGTAGACCTGAGTAAGCCATGAACAAAGAGTGAAACTCCTGTGAATTCTTGGTATTAACAGTTTAGTTTTAAGCACACCAGAGCTGTACTTGAATGTATGAGACACACTCCTTACTCTCAAATGTCAGTTCTATACTTTCTTCATCAGAGGGACATGCCTCAGACCCCTCCAGTGCAGACAGAGAAAGAACAAAGTGTTTTTATTCAAGGTCAGCAGACCCCTTTGTCATATACTTGATGTCAGGGACTACTATGTTTAGAGGAAACCCAGGGTGCGTGACTTGATGGAGTTGCTATTTATGCTGGAAATATAAATTATCCTGGTTCTGGTGGGGTACATCTGAAGCCCCATTGTGAATTCATCAATGCTATTGCATGGTGATAGTAAAAGAGCCATATTTGTGGCCATATTAAGATGTTGTTGAAGTCTGAAGTCTTGCTTCTCATGTCATATGTCTCCGGATATCTTCATTCATTGAGGACCTATATGACACCTTTGTTCTGAAGTGATAATTCTGAGGGCAATTAAAGAATGTTTGAAAATTTTGGTTCTCATGAGTCAATGCAGCCTGCAACACTGGTGAGTTTCTAACATATTTGATGTAGAATGGGTATGTCTGAACCACTGTTAGCTTATTGAAGGAAGTTGTGAGGTACATATATTCTATTTCATGTATACTGTCACTGCCTTCAAACACACCATAAGGTGGCATCAGGTACCATTTTAGATTGTTGTGAGCCACCATGTGTTTTCTGGGTTTTGAACTCAGGACCTATGGAAAAGAATTCTGTGCTCTTAACTGCTGAGCCATTTTTGCAGCTCCAGCACATTGGTTCTAGACAGCTTAGTTTAAGGTCACTTAGGGAATTGGGTCAAATCTGAGAATACCTATTTCAGCATGGGCAGATCAGAAGACGCTTTGGTATACAGTATTTTGGAAGATCTGTGGTTCTTAAGCTGTAAGTCTAAAAATTACTAGAGAAAAATATTTGTATTTGGATTACTGGTTTAGAGCAATTGCACCTCACATATCCTTTAATCATGGAAAGTGCATTACACCCCACTTCAAGCATAGGGGAATACATCTTAGGGTTCTCTAAAAGAAACACAATTTGGAGGAACCTTTGAAAGGAGGAAAATGTTGATTTATCCACAAATAACCTATTAAAAATAGCATCCATTAGAGGTAGAAAGTCTCATACCACATTTGGGAAAGCAGAAATATCAAACTCTCTTGTATCTTTTCAAGATAAAAGGTCAATTTTGGGAGATAAGAAAGCCTGAATATTTCATTATCGAGGCTTCCGGGGAACCCAGAATATGAATATCATGCAGGCCATGCAACAGCATAATCAATCGCCAGTATGCTAGGAAGAACTTCCCACCTATTTCTCCTGGTAAATCAGCTGCCTACTTCTGAACATGGCAAGGCTTACTCGTTTCTACTGGACAACATATAAGTATATGCCCTGGGTTTATGAAATTCCTGGCTACTCTTAAACTCCGGCCATTGAAGCAAATGGGTTCAGATCCTTGGACTGAGGTAATGAGGTCAGAGGATCAGAAAAAGGAGCACTCAATGCACCGTATATCAAGGGAATCGATTTGTCATGGATTACATCAGATCTAGTTAGTCTAGGTCCTCAATGATCAGAAGAAGCACATACTATTCTACATGAACTGGAAATTATATAGCACACTCTTATGGCTACAAATTGTTAGATACTCTTAATCAGAAGGGGGGGTGTTGTTTGTACTTTTAGTCCCAGGGGCATATGTGATGCTTCAATGTGCATCTGAAGCAGCTAGGAGTAGAAATTGTAAGATGTAGAGATGGTTGATGAGAAGTAAAAGTTCTAAACTCATGTTGCTCATAAGGGGCAAAGAAAGGGAAAAACAGGGCAGTCTGTGGGTCAAAAAAAGAACTAAAAATGCCAGGGTAAAAGAGAGAAGGGCTCTGGCCACCCTCTTGAGAAGGACTGCCTTACAGGTTCCATTTGGCAAGCTGTAAAGTTCTGGTGTGTCCTTGGGTCAAAGGAGTAATTCGGGAGTGAGGATTAAGTCATAAGCTTCCTAGAGCATTTATGATATCTCTTTTTTCATAGAAAGCATCTGTGAAGCACATTTTTTTTAGATTGGGCATTTGAGAGCCTGCCTCTTTCAGGCTAAAGCATTCTGAGCCTTACTGAAAGAGGACACATAGCCAATGTCCCTTTGGTGAGAACTGAAAAGTCTGAGTTCACAATGCTCAGACTGATATGGTCTGACTTTCCCTTTTAGGGGAGAAGAAAGAACTACAGCTCCCCTTTTGCTCCGTGATCCTTTTGAAATTGATTTTCATATGATGTATATATTTGTGGCCTCCTAGGCCAGAAGGGTCACAAAGGGACACCCAAATTCACATTGTAATGATTGTTTTCTCCCTGGGCAAGAGAAAGCAAGTATCATGTCCTCTGTTTGAGATATTACATGTAATTACTTTGCATAACAGGGAATGAAGTGGCACCTCCATTTGGAATTCATGGATGTATGAATCCCACTAGGAAAGTAGCCAATTCTGTGGCTATTTTTGTATTAATGGAAGTTATGTGTTTCTCTCTCTCTTTGGCATTAGAAACATGTTTTGAGCACTACTTAGTAAAAAAATGGTGGTTGATATCCTCTTGGGGTGATGACAATAATTTGATACCTCTATAGGGACTTTCTCCATCTGGAGGTAACTCAATGCCTTCTTGTTCTGGAGGAGAAATTTACAGGGCTTTTTGGGTATTAGAGGCACTACTCTCTCTCCTCCTATTAGAAGTAGCATTTCTGAGAATCTCATGGGGAGACATGAAATATCTGAGGCTCTTTTCATGATAAATATAGTGGTTTACATGCACTCTTCTCTAGGCATGGATCATGGATTGCCACTGTCATGTTCTGAATGGGAAGCTTGAGTGTCCCATTGGTCAGAACGGTCCTTTTCTGATAAGATAAAATAGATTTGGATGGTCTGTATTCACCTTGGTATGGTGGAGGACTTCTGAGGCCCTCCTCATGAGATGGTGAGTATCCAAAGGCTCCTTTAGCAGTATCAGAAGTAGTGAGGGTTATGGTAGTCACAGTTTTAAGATTTGCACCTTTTTTTCTTAGATGTGCAAGATCTTACCAGCATTTTGGAATAATGGCAGTGTTTCCAGCTAGCATCTTTTTAGAGGACAGATTTCAGGCCTGCTTGATCTACAGAGGAAAACATTAGTCTTATTTTTTGCAGTATAGAAGGTTTGGGACAACCCCTTGGATGAGGAGAATAACTGAGATCTTTCTTATAAGGAATGCTAGATGTGAAACTCAATTGTGAAGATTAAAAGGTGGAGATGCTTCTTGGAGGAGTAGAGGAAGGACTGGATTCCTTTTCAGCATACTTGGAAGATGTGAGGCTACCTTTGGCAGAAGAGATGCATTTTAAAACATCAAGTTCTGAGAGGCAGTATCTGATATCTCCTTCTGAAAATGAGACATGTTTCCATGTCCTTTGGTTAGAATTAGGTACTCGGGCTCTTCCTCTGATAAGAGTAACTATCTGGCCATCATCATGAGAAGGGGTTGGAATTAAGTCCCTGTCTGTATAAAGTGACAGTCTGGGAAATTCTGTTGAAAAGGAAGTACCCACAGTGTCTTTTCTAAATGGCATAGGTTCTAGAGTCCCCTGAGCTAGTTGAGAAACTTCTACATATTCCTGGGCTAATGTAGGTGTTCCAAGGATCCCTTGATCAGATACTAAAGGGCTCAGCACATCTACATTGTGTTTCATAAGACACAGAGACCCTGGCACAGATAGCAAAGATTCTAGAGACCCTGCCACAGATTTTGAACTCTTACAAACAGATTGGTTACATGGCAGAGATTCTTCCAACTCTGGACTAAGTGTTGAAGGAACTGGTAATCTGGGAGAATTTTATGTGGCTGACAAAGATTCTATGATCTCTTGGGTGACAGATGGTATTTCTGCAGGGTTTTTCATACTTGGCATTGTTTCTAGTTTTTCCTTCGCTGAATTAGAAAGTCCAAGATCTTAGGATCAGATGGTGAATATCCTAAAGCCGCATTTTTCTAACAAGGTCCTGGAGATTCTTGGGATAACAAGGAAGTTTCTGAAGGCCGTTGGGCAGATGTTGATGTTCCTACTACACCATGACAAGACAGGGAAGGTCTCTGAGTCAATACAACAGGTTGTGACACTCTCAAATATAATTGGACAGATAAATGTGATCCTAGATGCACTATGGTAGATGCTGAAATTTCCAAAGCTCCTGGTGTAACATTTGCTATTCCTGGCTTGCGTTTTGTACAGGTGCAACCTTTCATATTCTCCTCTAAAGGACAGGCAAGGGCCTCCAGCTTTTTGAACAGATAACAAAGGTCCTGGATTCACGTGAACAGATAGGGACATTGTCAAAGGCTCTAGGGTAGATGATAGAGATCCTAGTGTTCCCTGTCCAGATAAAGAAATTACCATGGATCCTTTGGAAGAACCTGACATATCTGAAGCAGTTGGATCTGTTTTTTGTACCCTTTGTGGAGTATTAAAATACTCATTTGGTCCCTGATATGAAGTCAAAGGCCCCTCTGTAGGTTTAGAGCGATCTAAAGGTTCTTCTGTGTAAGGAAAGGAATCAAAAGGATTAGGGAATCAAGTAATGAAATAAGTTGGGCAAAAATTGCAAGTGCCAGAAGTGAGTCATTGGATATCACATATCCTGAGATAGCTGTTGAATTTTTTTTGTGCATTTGATGCAAATGAGGAATATCCTAGAGTCCCCTACAAGATGGCAAAGGTTCTACAGAGCCTTGTGCAGGTGCCAAAATACTCAGAGATTCTTGGTCAGATCTCAAAATCCTTGACATATTTTGAGTAGGGTGGGTATATCACTGACACACTGAGGAATATGGTGAGTCTGCTACTGTGTAGTGTGTAGATGTGGACTGACTTCCTATACCTTTTTTATGTAAAGAAGGATTTGAAAGCTTTTGGGAAGTTGTAGATTGTTGTATATACCTTTGTGGACATGTGGACAGATATAAGGTCCCCTTTGCAGAGAGAAAGGGACTCAAACTTTCATGAGAATAATCAGAAGATGCTGGAGTCACTTGTTATGTGGAAAAAAGACCCAGAGGATTATGAGAACATTCAGAACATTGTGATGTATTCATCATTGACTATGCTGAGATAGAAAGTTTCAGAGGTCCCTGGGCAGATTACAAGGTACTGGATTCCCTTGGCCAAATGGGAAAGTCTCTGCATCTCCTTGGTACAATGTTATTGTCTATCAAGTTTTGGAGGTGATGGTGGCGTTCTAAGGAGTTCTTAGAGTTGATGAAGTAGACTGAGAAGATGTTACATCTTCTCTCACTCTTTAAAAATGTCCTAAAATACTCTGTGATTCTTTATATTGTGACAATATCCCTGTGAAACCTGTTGAATTTTCTAGATTTCTTTGGTTGAAGAAAAAAATAACTTTATATGCATAAAGTTCCCTCTTTGGCCCTGGAATTTTTTGGGGGCTTTTGAAAAGATGGAAAAGCTTCTAGAACCACTGTAGGAGGTACAAGATGCTCCTGAGAACCCAGTAGAGGTGGGCAATGTCCTACATCTGATGGTTAAGGACAAAAGTATTCTTGAGATTTCTGGAAAGGTAGGAAATGTATAGTTTCCCTTGGGAAAGATGGTGATTTTTGTGCAAAATTTTGGACAGTTGGCGAAAATTCATAACTGTCTGCAAAGAAGTTGGAGCATTCAAACTATCTTGAGCTTATGAAACATTTTTTGCAGTCCACTGTTGAGATATGGGCAGTTTAGGAGACCTTAGGCAGAACAGAAATGTCCAAAAGCCTCTTGGGAAGATGAATAACCTACAGTCCCTTGTGAAGATGAAGAAATTTCCAGGGGCCTTTGATCAATTGACATAGATTCTGGTAGCACTTGAGTATTTTTCATAGACCCCAATCGTCCTGGGGTGGGAGGCAATGTTTCCACAGTCTGCTTTACAGATATGGACTTTCCTACTGTGGCTTGTGCAGATGAACAATGCCCCTTCAGTGCCCTGAGAGTACATGGAAGACCCTAGAATCATGTCTTTAGTTTTAGTCACTTTCAGACTTCTTTCTTGCGATAGACAAGAATCCCACAGTTCCTTGCTCAGATCTCAAAGATGATGGTGGCACATGTAGTGATATAGTAAGATTCAGAGGCAGTCCAGCACATCTGGAGCTGTCTGAAGTCCCTCAGAAAGACGGAGAATATTCATTTGTTTCTGATTCTGCTGGAGAAGAAGCTGAATGCAGTAGAGCCCCTTCAGCAGGTCCTGAGTGATGTGTCATTGCCTGGGCTAAGATGGAATGTGTCAGGCCCCCTGGATTGATTGCGAATATATTTGATTCCCTGGACCAGATGGGAATATTTCTACACCTCTTTGAGTAAAAGATGAATGTCTACCAGATTCTTGAGGTGATGATGGCAAACTTCCTAGAGCAAGCAGAACAGATTTAGAAGATCTGACATCCTCTTTCACATCCTCCATGGCAAAGGGCCCATGGTAGTATCTTTGTGTTTACATTGTCCCAATCCCAATATACCTGTTGAATCAGTCGAAGGTTCTGGATACCTTTGGATGGATGACACAGAACTTTGCACATGCAAATTTCCAATTGCAACTGTGCAGTTTTTCTTTTACCTTTAAGAAGTTAGCAAATGTTCTACATTTACAGTGGTAGATAGTGGATATCCCTGACCACCTGGTGCAGATAGGTAGTGTTCTGGATAACTTGGGAAATACAAAACTTCTCCTGATTTTCCTGGCTAGAGAGAACATATTCATTAGTCTGTGGCTAACATGATGAGCATTGTAAGTTGAGCAGATGGAGAAAATGTGAGAGCCCTCTAGTAATTAGATGGATGTTTGAACGACTTTGGTAGAGAAGAGAGAACACCTATAGGTTCTTGTTTGGGTGTGTACAGAGACCCTTAGGCAGATAGAGAAGTTCCCAGAACCCTTTGTGCAGATGACAAAGATCCTAACCTTCCTTCTGCAGGTCAAAAATTCCCAGAAGTACTTGAACAGACTGGAAATTTCCTTGTTCCTGCTTGTCACTTTCTTTGTAACCTAGAATCTCCGGGCTAGATGGGAAAATTTCTTCAACTCTCTGGGCAGCTATGGGATGTCCCTACATGGATTCTGAATTCAGGTAAGATTGTCCAGGCACCTGAGTAGATGATGAGTGTAATGAAGAAATTTGTGCAGATACATTCATCTCAAGAGTTGCTTATGGATATAGGGAAGTTGTGACAAGTGTTCGCAAAGATATGGAGGGGCTCTACTTGCTTGTGTTGGTGAGAAATGGCCATGTGGCTTTGGGACATGTCGCAATGTTTCAAATGCCCTTAGCATACATGAAGACATTCCCCAAGAACCTGAGAATGAAGACAAATGTTTATGTGTACACTGGGAAGAATCTGTTATTCCCAGAATCTTTTGGGAAGATGATGGCTGATTAAAAGACTGTTGAGTATATGGTGAAAGGCCTATAGAAGCCTCAACATATATGCTAAGTTTGGTAGATAGCAAATGTGCTAGATCCTTGGGACTACAAAATAAGACTCTTGAGATCAATGGTCATGTTGTGAATGTCCTGTATGACTTGAAGGATGTGGCAAAGGGCCTGTAGTCCCTTGAACAGATGGTGAGTATTCCTGAGATTCTACCATGTGTGTTGAGTTCCCTAGCTTCTTTTGGAAAGATGCCGAATGTTCTAAAAAACCCTGGGAAAGATGTCAAAGCACCCATAGTTTCTTGGACAGGTATAGAGTGTTCTACAGTTGTTTTCTTACATCTCACAGTTATTCAATTGCCTGATATAGTTTGCTAGTTTGTGGAAGTTTCTGAGAACATAGTAGAGAAGTTGAGGGTTTCACTTTCACTTGGGAATATGACAATGTTGTTGAGATTTGTTGGTTTTGGGGGTTTGTGTGTGTGTGTGTGTGTGTGTGTGTGTGTGTGTGTGTGTGTGTGTGTGTGTATGTGTGTGTGTGTGTGTGTGTGTCTGTGTGTTTATCTCCTGTTGGATGTAAAAGATCTTTTTTCAGATGGAAATTTTTCTGACTTTCTATTTTCAAATTTGGGAGTTAGCATAACCCCTGTAGGAGGCAAAGGATCTGTAGTCCCTTGGAAACATGGCAAGGTATACAGATATTCTACTATGTATGATGAGTGCCCTAGCTTCTTCTGGAAAGATGCTGAACGCTCTAATTTCCCTGTGGTATAACTAAAAAACCCTAAGTCCCTGGACAGTACAGATTGTTCTAGAGGTCTTTGTTTACAACTGACAATTGTTAGAGTTCCTGTTGTAGTGTGAGGAGATAATGGTGGTGCAGATGATGAAGGTTTCACATTCCCTTTGGAAGATAACAATGTTTCCTTAGTTCCCTGGGTAGAGGGAGAAGATATCATAGCCTCTGTATCAGATGGTGGATGTCATCGGGTATCTTGCATAGATAGAGAAAATGTATAAGCCTTCTGGAAAGAACTGAAATTTTTCACAGGTCCTGGTTCAGACGGTGAAATTTTAGAGTCCTAGTTTCAGATTTGGGTAGTCCCATAGTCCTTCTAAGAGATAAAGAATGTTTCTCAGCCCCTTTATTAGATGGAAATATTTGAGCCATCCTATGAGCACCTTGAGTAGATCCTAAAGGCCCTGTTTTACGTCTTGATGGTTCTACAGTCCCCTGTGGTATATAGACTGTCTCAGAATGTCTTTTTCTGATTTGTACTTTGTCCCTTCCTTTTGGGATGATATAAAAGACTCTAGGGTCCCTTGTGCCAGTGATGACATTTGAAGAGTTCTTTGCAAATGGAAATACCTAGTGTAGATGGTGAAGAATGCAGAGTCTGTTTAGAAGGTGTGTAAGTGGGCAGTGGTCCTTGGATATTTACCGAAGTTTCTAAGGCCTGGGAAGAAAATGGATAAATTTTCTGAGCATTTGGTGCAGTAAGTGAGTCTTTTCCACCATCCTAGGTAGATAGCAAAGAACCTTGATGCCCTTGGCATGATGATGATGATGATGATGATACCAAAGCCTCAGTAGCAATAGCAGGTAAGGAAATTGCTACAGGATCCTAGCAAGAAAGCATGTTTTTTTGAAAAACAGAAACATTTTTCAAATGTCCTGGAGATTTCTGGACATAAAAATATGTCCACATATCCACATCCACAGATGGCAAATGTCCTTTATAAACCTTAGAAGATGAGGAAGTTGCCATATCACCTGGTCAAGAAAGAGAATGAGAGTTCCCTGTTTAGATGTGGAGAGTTCTGGAGTCTGTTGTGCAGTTAAGGATATTCCCACACTCCCTTGAACAGAAGACAAAAGTGCTACACTTCATTCTGAGGATGAGGGTGTTCCCTGTTGCTATTGGGTAAGTGACATTACATTTAGGGGGGAATCTGAGTCATACTGAGATAAATCTAGAACTCCATGAATGTGGGGAAAATTTGATGGCATATCATGATATAATGGTGAAAGGCTCACAGGTTCTGAAGCCACCTGTTTGGGTCCAGGAGCTACAATGGCTGAAGGGGAAATTGGCAGGGATCCTGGTCTAAGTGGCAAAGTTCCTACCATCTCTTGGGCAGGTTGTCAGGTTCTGAGTTTACTTTGGAGAGATAACAATGGTGATAAATTCTCTTGAGTACTTGGTGAAGTAGCAGCTGTACTCTGGGTAGTTTTGGAAAAATCCAAAGGCCTTTGCAAGGACATCAAAATTCCTGCAAACTCAGGTGAGCCTGAAGAAGATTCTAGAGGTCCATGAGTTGAGATTCCATGTCCTGAAACTCATTGTGCTGATGAGAAAAGATCCAGATCTCCTGGAAGGTGGAGTGAATGTCCTGAATACCTTATTGAAGATGGAATATTTTTCTAAACACCTTGGCCAGATGACAAAGTTCCGTAGTTCCATGGGCACCCAGATCTCCTGGGAAAAAATCCTGAAAAACCAAAACACCTTTGCATAGGTGACAAAGTTTCTAGATGCCCATGGTTAAATGTTGATGGTTTCACATATCCTAGAGCAGATGGTAAATGTCCTACAACAATAATGTTTTAGTCAGAAGCATTTTTAGATACTTTAGAAGATATGAAAATTTTCTGGTGTGTTTGGGCTAAAGACAAGTTCTAGATGATTTTTTTAGATGTGGATTTTCCCTCAGGCCCTTGATTTCACAAAGGAGATTTTGTAGTCCTGAAGTCTGATTTGCAAAAGGACAAATTACCTTAAGCATGGTCAAAATGTTCTGCATCATTTGAGAAAGATGAAGAAATTTCCTGGGCCAGATAGTAAACACATAAGAGCCTTTGGTTAGATAATCTTGAGCCTTTTTGGGGAAATATGGATTGTCCAACATGCCCTTTGGTAGACTGAAGGTGTGAGACTCACCTGAGGAGAAATTGTAGCTTTTGATGTTTCTTTGGCAGCAGGGGATGTTTCAAGTCCCCCCCCCCTTTTTTTTTTTTTTTAGAAAATGTTCTGTAGTCTCCTTTGTTATAAAGATCAAATCTTAACCTGTTTTTTTTTCTTCTTCTATGAACTGGATGACTGTGTACTATTTTGGTAGAGGGAAAATGCCTACTACTGCCTACCAGAGAAGGCATGGAAAAGAAACACTCTTGGGTAGATGGAGATAATTGTAAAGCACCTTGTTCAAATATCACAGATCCTATGACCTTCTGCACAGATGGGGAAGGTCTTAATATGTCTTTTGTAATTTTGAAAGTCTTAACCTTGGCTTTAAAATGAGGGGAAGGCCCTAGAGATACCTGTGTAGATATGGTTTCTTCTAGAGCATCATGGCAAGTGTAAAAGGTCTAAGAGCCTCATAGGCAGGTAGTGAAATTTCTCTACCTCCCTGTCTACTAATGAAAGTGGCTTCTCCTTAGAGCATCATGGATAGGTGTAAAAGGTATAAAATCCCCATGGGCAGGTAGTCGAATTTCTTGACCTCCTTGTGTACTAGTGGAAGTTCCAAGAAAATTTTCTTCAGATGGAAAAGGGGATAAAAACTTCTTTATAGAAGTTTCAGGTGTCATAGACAGCTTGATGGGCAAAACAGCTTCCATGGGGCCTTTTGAATATGAATTAGAACCCAGAGCATTTTTGGCATTTGAAAATTTCTAGAGACTTATGCTGGCATGGAGACGGACCAAGAGGCTTTTGTGTAGGGGGGTAAGAGTCTATAGTATCTTGTTTAGTTGGGGAAGAAGGCTGATCCTCCTGAGGTGATAGGGAAGTTCTAATAGTCTCCTGTAATGTTTGGCGCAGCACAAATTTTCTGAATTTGGAGGGATGCTGAGGACCCTCTTCTTTAGGGTTCAGAGTGTTAACTGGTATGGTGTCCACTCTAAGTCACCCTTTGAAAGATTGAAGTCTCAGACTGCCTGTGGATGATGCTGATGGTTCTAGTTCACTTCCTTTATGTGCAGAAGCGAAAGACCTTTTGGAAGACTCAGGAATTTCTACCACGTCTTGAGTATGTATGGAACTCACAAGATCCTATTCTAGGAATGGCAAAGATCCTTGAGCTCCTGGTGTAGGTGTGGACATTTTTCTCTTTCCTTGGGCATTTATTAGAGGTGTGAGGCTCACTTGGGACATTGTGATTGCATGTATTTCCCTTTGGACTGGAATAGATGATGTGAGCACATTTCTTATTGGTAGAGGACTTTGAAAGCCCTCTTGGTTTCATGGAGAATGACTGAAATTCCCTTGGTCAGGAGGGTCAGGTCTCAAAATAACTTTAGTAGGAACAGATTGCATAGGACACTTTGGGGGGAAAGAGAAACATCTTTGGATGTCTTTCTGAGAAGACTTTGCTCTCTGCCCTGTTTTGGCAGCTGGCAAACATTTTCAACTCTGCTAGGGAAAGGATGTGGGACATGATACTTTTGGGACAAATTGCTGACATTACCGTTGGGGGAAAAGTTTTAGAGCCCCCTTTTTGTGACTTACACTCCTGTTGTAGGTCCTCTTGACCAGAGGGTTCTTCTCCAAAATGCTTTGGAAGAGAATTGGAAAGAAGAGAGTCATGTAGTGTACTGGATAACCTTTTGGAAAGCCTTCTGGAAGAGCAGGCATTATGATTTTACTGTCAGCACAAGTGAGTAGTCTTTGAGATGCCTGTGCAGTTACACTTCACAGTGTTCAATGTCCCATAGAGTCTTGGAAAAATTTGGATAGTTCCATTACCTCTTGGCTGGATAAGGAAAGACCCTGAGCATTTTGGGGAGAATTAGGAGATCCCAGATATCCTTGGCTAGTTCGGGAAGGGTGTAAGGAACCTTGAATGTTTGGGGAAATTTCCTGTCCATGTTGGCCAGCAGAAGAGTAGGCAGAAGATGGCCCAGGCACTGTGTGATCTTCTTTGAACTTTTTAATGGCATCTCCAGTACTGTGTTTGGAAGATATTACAGGCATTCAGGCATCCAACTGGTGAAAATCCATAGGTTCTTCACCCAGTGGACATAGGCTGGCTTCTATTCACCTGTCTATGCATGGGCACAGCAGATGAGGCCACTCATTTTCTAGTGGAAGGCTGTAAAACAGATTGTCTGGTATCCCTGGTTAGTGGATTACTCGTGAACTCAGGAAACCTCAGAGGAAGTGTAACTGCCCATTTTTTGTTCTCTTTTAGATCCTTCAGAGGGTCCAGGGTCCTGTTATTGGATGGAGGCTCTATAAGAGCTTTGGGTTTCTGTAACTTTTCTGTAACATGAGATCAGGTTTTTATTTTCTTTGAATCTCTCGTCTTCATAGGGTTTTGGGCACCTGAACTTGGGCCGATTCTGTATATGGAGCCTTGGAGTCACAAAATCCCTCGAGTCTCTGCTGGCCAACTGCTTCCCCTGTTAGTTTAAGGTGTAAAATCCAGTTGGGGGACAGTGAAGGGAGTCCAAGGCTATGGAGCCTGTGAAATCAGTTGCGGTAGGGTATCACTATTCTTTGGGCTACACTTAAGGGAGTTCCAGTCTCTGGAGGATGTGAAACCTGCTGTATGTGGTCATATTGTCAAGTCTGGGCTGAGGCTCACTGCTATTTCTCCACATGTCTTGCTATTTGATCATAAAGGAAATTGTTCAAGAAACATTAAATAGATGACTGCCCCTTAAAGGGGCAGTGAATGTACTTGGCAAAAGTGACTTGTAACAAGAAACGCTTATGCAGCATCCCTCCTGAGAATTGTGGACATATAAGAAGGCACATCACAAAGAATATAAGTTACAGTGGCCTCAGAAATCAAGTAAAGTTTGAGAACGGCTGTCCTCAAGCCTTCTCAGGCCAGTCCCAAGCCTAGATGATTGCTGTTCTCTTGCCTGCACAGGCCAATCTGGAGCGTGCAGATTGGCTGTCCTCCTGTTTGCACTGGCCAGTCCTGAACTACCTCATATTAGCAGGGCAATCATCCAAAGTTTCTGAATGAGAAGGGACCCAGAGGACCCTCATCTTTAGGGTTCAGAGTGCTACCTGGTTTGGTGCCCACTCTAAGGGTTCATGACAAGGAATTGCTGAAGGCAGAACATGGTTGGAAATTAAGGACATGGTGTTCTTAGGAGACTACGCTCTGAAGTCCATCTTACTCCAGGATAGATCTCTCTAACCTAAGGTCATCAGTGAGTGTTGCAGTGATGTTTGTTTCTGTCTCATAACTTAATGGGAAAGGCTTAT
This sequence comes from Mus musculus, assembly GCF_000001635.26. Taxonomy (NCBI): domain Eukaryota; kingdom Metazoa; phylum Chordata; class Mammalia; order Rodentia; family Muridae; genus Mus; species Mus musculus. The sequence goes on from NC_000087.7 coordinate 89,685,044, forward strand.
CCATACCCTTGCTCCTCAGATGCTATGGGGCTAAACAAACTC
>NC_000087.7:89687585-89800085 GCF_000001635.26 Mus musculus
AGGTTTGCTTAATCTTAGAAGCCATTTGCAAGGGTCTCGTGCCCTTGCAATGGTTCCTCTTCTAGTCTATCATATAGTACCCCTCCACCCTAGGCCATTGTAAATTCCTGTGCATGGTTGAAACTCAACTATCTATAGTTCTAAGTATCTCCTCTGCTTTCTCCTTATAACATAACCTTCCTTATTCCGAGATAATGGTAAATTCTTGCATATGGTAGTAGTTTGTCCTGAGATTTCTAACTCTAAGTAGCAGTTAGTAATGCCTGATTTCTTTCACTGTCTCTCTTACAATACTAGAGGTTAATCTGAATGTACCCAAATAGGCAGCATCCTTACTGATTTCAAAGACCATGGGTGCTCAAGGACTGCCTAGGAGAGGAATTTATATGTGTGGAATCTAACTTAGCAATATGTCAAAACCAATCCTTAGAGGCACTTACAATAAATCAATATTAAGAGAAAGCACACAGATCCATTTACCGACTAAAGCAAGGGCACTGGAGCATTCATTACACATGTTGCCATGAATACAGGAGACTAAGTTTCCATGAATTTTTCGCCTCAGGACCATGTCTAGGCTTTTTGGCCTGTCAGACTGGTCACTACTCGTGTGTTTGTAGCAGTTGCTGAAATCAAGGCATTTGGAGGAAAATGGATGGAAGGAGAGTGTTTTGTTAGGTGAGTTAACACAGATTTGGAATGAGGGTATTAACATAGGTTTGCTCTCATATGGGTTTGAGATCATTTTTATATATTTTCATGCATGTGTGTGGTTGAGTGATATTATCTAGGAGAAAGATAGAAAACAAAGTAGAATACATATCATAAAAAATATAAAATGGTGTGTAGCAATTGCTGTATTATTGCCATGATAAACCATTATTACCAAGACAACTAGTAGAAGGAAAGCTTTTTTTGTCTTATCATTCCAGAGAGATAAGATTTCTTAATGATGCCACAACTCAGCCCTGAGGCAGAGCTGGGGCTCCAGATCTCCTCCCACATACAAAGATACCTTGACTACCAGGAGATCTGTCATAGCCCAGCTCACAGATGAGATACCCCTTGCAGCAATACCTGGACTACCTGGGACCTCCAGGGTCCCTGTGCAGGCAAAACCTATTTGTCTTGCCCTGCTACAGACACATCTTCCTTTTGGACCACTTCTTGGCCTGTGCCAGAGCCACTTTTCCATATCCCATCCCACAACCCTAGACAGCCTGATTCCTGGTAGCTCCATCACAACCAGTACACAAGCTCATACAAGGAACAGGATCCAGTCAGAAACAATAAGCCAAGTTAAAATCTGAAATAAACAGATATCAAGAGGCAAGTGAAAAATTGGAAAAGACCCAAAAAACACTGAAAGCTTTAAAAAATCAACAAAACCCTAAAAAAGAAAACTATATACATTTAAATTCTAAAACTAAGAACATAAAACACTAACAAAATATCCCAAAATTAAAAAAAAAAAGACAAACACATTTCTAGAACTCTAAAAAGACCCCCCCAAAAAAAAACAAAAAAAAAAACTAAAACCTTTAACAAACCCATAAGCCAAAAAAGAAACAAACAACAAAACACATAGAAGGTTTAAAAAAAATCCTAAAATTCTTTAAAAGCCCTAAAAAATCCTAATACCCCAAAATACCTTAAAATCCATATGAATTCAAGAAACATCCAACACCCCCAAAAATAAACCTCAAAAAACCCTAAAACCCCCCAAAATCCAAAATTATTTTTAAAATCATAAAAAAATTAAACCCTACATAAAGTCCCTAAGTCATCCAATCCCCCCTAAAATTGTAAAAACTCTAAAATACTTATAACACCATAAAGATACCTAAAACCTTAAAAATAGGAAACCCTCAAAAACCTTAACATCTTTAAACAAACCCTAAAAAAGCCCTAAAAATCTTTCTAAAATAACCTAAAGTACTTTATATTTAGTATATTTTATCTATCTACCTATCTACCTCTCTACCTCTCAGCCTATCTTATCTATCTCATCTATCTCTTCTATCTCATCTATCTATCTATCTATCTATCTATCTATCTATCTATCTATCTATCCATCCATCCATCCATCCATCCATCCATCCATCCATCCATCCATCATCCATCCATCCATCCATCCATCCATCCATCTATCTGGGAGTATCTTGCATGGATGACAAAGATGCTATGATCTCTTTGGTGACAGGTGTTATATCTGAATGGTTTTGCATACATGGCCATGTTTATAGTTTCTCCTCGGTAAAAAGTCCAAGATCTTTAGGATCAGATGTTGAATAACCTAAAGCCTCTTTTTCCAAACAGTGTTTTTGGGTCTCTTGTGATAAAAAGGAAGTGTCTGAAGGTCATTGTGCAGGTGTTGGTAGTCCTACTATACCATGGGCATACAGAGAAAGTCTCTGAGAAAAAAATCCAGGTTGTATCACTCAAATCCAATTGGACAGATAAAGGAAACCCTAGACTCACTATGGTAGATAGTGAAATTTCCAAAGCTCCTGGTGAAACATTCGCTATTCCTGGCTTGCTTTTTGTACATGACAAGCTTCCAGATTTTCCTGTAGAAGACAGGCATGGGCCTACAACTTCTAGAATAGATAAAAAAGGTCCTGATTCACTTGAGCAGATAAGGGCATTGTCAAAGATTCTAGGGCAGATGATACAGGTCATAGTGTTCCCTGTCCAGATAAAGAAATTACCAAGGCTCCTTTGGAAGAATGAGTAGATCCTGAAGCATCTGAAGCATATGGATCTGTTTGTTGGACCATTTGTGGAGTAATCAAATAATAATTTGGTCCGTAGAATGAAGTTTAAGATCCCTCTGTAGGTTTAGAGTGATTATGTGTAAATGAATGGATTCAAAATGCTTAAGGAAAAAAGTGAGGAACTAAGATGGACAGAAATTGCAAGTTACCCTGGTGAGTCACTGCATATCACATGTCCTGGGGTAGCTGTTGAAAATGATTGTCCACCTGATGCAAATGATGAATATCCTAGAGTCCCCTGGGGAGATGGCAAAGGTTCTATAGCGCCTTATGCAGTTCCTGAAATTCTCAGAGGTTCTTGGATTGATCTAAAAGTCCTTGCTTTATTTGGGGCAGGGTCAGTATATCCCTAACACAGCTGGGAAGTTGGTGAGTCTTCTACTGTATAGTATGTAGATGTGGACTGAGTTCCTATACCTTGTTTATGTAAAGAAGGATTTAAAAGCCTTTGGAAGATGTAGAATCTTGGGTAGACATTTGTGGACATGTGGAGAGACATAAGTTCTCCTGTGCAGATAGGCAGGGACTCACACTTCCAAGAGGAGAATCTGAAGATGCTGAAGTCCCTTGTTCTGAGGAGGAAAGACCTAGAGAATTAGAAGAACATTCATATCATTGGTATGTATTCATCACTGCCTATGCTGAGATAGAAAGTTTCAGAGGCCCCTGGGTAAATTTCAGATGTGCTAGATACCCTTAGCCAAATGGGAAAGTCTCTGCACATCCTTGAGTAGAATATGAATGTCTAAAAGTTTTTGGAGGTGATGGTGGCAAAGTTCATAGAGTCACTGAAGTTGAATGAGAAGGTTCTATATCCTCTATCACTCCAGGCAAATGCCCTAAACTACTCTGTGAGTCTTTTTTTGTGTGTGTGTGTCAATATCCATGTGAAACCTGTTGAATTTTCCAGATTTATTTGGTTGAAGAAAAAATAACTTTGTATGCGCAAAGTTCCCTCTTCTGTCCTGAAAATTTTCTTGGGCTTTTGAAAAGATGGAAAAGCTTCTAAAACCACATAGGTACAGTATGCTCCTGAACACCTAGTAGAGGTGTGAAATGTCCTCCATATGATGGTGAAGGACAAATGGATACTTGACATTTCTGACTAGGTAGGGAAATTCCAGTGTTTTTTGGGAAAGCTGGGGATCTTTATGCAAAATGTTGGTAAGTTGGAAAAAATCCCATATCTGTTTGCAAAGAAGTTGGAGCATTCAAACTATTTTGAGCAGATAAAACATTTTGTGCAGTCCCTTGTTTAGATGTGGACAGTTTGAGAGACCTTTGGGTAGAACAGAAATGTCCAAAGGCCTCTTGGGAAGATGAAGAACTTAGAGTTCCCTGTGAAGCTAAAGAAACTCACAGAGGCCTCTGATCAGATGACACAGATTCTGGTAGCACCTGAGTATATTTGGTAGACCCCAAAGGTCCTGGAGTGGGAGGCAAAGTTCCCACAGTCTGCACAGTGTGCCCAGACAAAGAACTTTGCACAGGCAAATTTCCAATTGCAACTGTTCAGATATGTACTTCCCTACTATGGCTTGTGCAGATAAAGAATGCCCCTCTGTGGCCTGAGCAGATGTGGAATACCCTATAGTACTTTCTTTAGATTTAGTCACTTTCAGACACCTTTCTTCTGATAGATAGGAATCCCACAGTTCCTTACTAAGATCTCAAAGATGATGGTGTCATCTGTAGCTATGTAGTAAGATTCAGATGCAGTCCAGCAGATCTGTAAGTGTCTGAAGTCCCTCGGAAAGATGGAGGATATTCATTTGTTTCTGATACAGCTGGGCAAGGAGCTGAATGCAGTAGAGCCCTGTCGGTAGGCCTTGAGTAATGTGTCATTGCCTGGGCTGAGATGGAAAGTGCCAGAGGCCCCAGGGCTGATTGCAAATGTGCTAGAATTCCTGGACCAGATGGAAATATTTCTGCACCACCTTTAGGAAAAGATGAATGTCTACCAGGTTCTTGAGGTGATGGTGGCAAAGTTCATAGAATAGGCAAAGCAGATGGAGAAGATTCTATATCCTTCATTAGTTGAGGCAATGGGCCCACAGTAGTCTCTGTGTATTTACATTGTCCCATTCCCAATATCCTTGTGGATTCTGTCAAAGGTTCTACATACCTTTGGATGGATGACAAAGAAATTTGCATAGTCAAAGTTCTCTTTGCAGCTGTGGAACATTCCTTAGACTTTAGAGAGGTCAGAAAATATCCTTGAAACTCTGGCCTAGAAAGAGGGTGATCCTGAGTACCTAGTGCTAGATCCCTAGTACAGATGATGAGTATGTTACATCTCGTGATGAATGATGAAATGGATTTTTGAGATTTCTGGCAAGGTAGGAACAGACCAATGAACCTTGAAAAAGCTGGGGATTTTTGTCCAAAATGTTAGAAAGAGGAGAAAATCTCATAGCTTCCTGGCAATATGTTGTATGATGCACAGTCTTTGGAGAAGATGTCACAGTTTCTACACACCCTAATTTAGATGTGGACAGTTTTAGAGACCCTTGGTCAGAAAGGGATATTCCAAAAGCCTCTATGGAAGACGAAGAGCCTAGAGTTCCCGTTGAAGCTAAATAAATTCCCAGAGGCCTCTGATCAAATGACAATGACTCTGAGACTACAAGAGTCACTTTTGTAGACCCCAAAGGTCCTGTAGTGGTAGGCAAAGTTTCCAAGTCTGCTTTGCAGACATGGAGGTTCATACTGTGACTTGTGCAGATAAAGAATGCCCCATAGTATCCTGAGCATAAGCATAAGACCCTATAGATGTTTCTTTAAATTTAGTCCCTTGTTCAGATAAGCAAGGTTCCACAGTTCCTTGTTCAAATCTTGAAGATGATTGTGTTACCGGTAGTGATGTTGTAAGATCCAGATGCAATCCAGATCTTTTGGAACTTTCTGAAGTCCCTTGGGTAAATGGAGAATATTCATTTCTTTCTGAAACTGCTAGTGAAGAAGCTGAATGCAGTACAACTCCATTGGCAGATCCTGAGTTATGTGTCATTGTCTGGGCTAAGATGGAAAGTGTCAAAGGCCCCTGGATTCATTGCAAAGGTACTAGATTCCCTGGACCAGTTGAGAGAATTTCTATACCTCCTTTAGGAAAAGATGAATGTCTCACAGGTTCTTGAGGTGATGGTGACTAATTTCCTAGAGTAGGGAAAGCAGATTTAGAAGATCTGGCATCCTCCCTCACTTGAGGCAAAGGGTCCAAAAAAGTCTCTGTGTGTTTACATTGTCTTAATTCCAATATACCTGTGGAATCTGACAAAGGTAATGGATTCCTTTGAATGGATGACAAAGTTTCCATTGCAATTGTTAAGTTTTTCTTGTGCCCTTGAGAAGTAAGCAAAAGTATTACAGCTACTCAAGTAGGTATTGTATGCCCCTGACCATCTGGTGCACATAGGTAGTGTTCTGGATAACCTGGCAAATATAAAAATTTCTTCTGATTTTTCTGGCTAGAAAGGAGAGGTTCATTAGTGTGGGGAACATGATGAACATTGTATGTTGAGCACATGGAAAAAATTTGAGAGCCCTCTAGTGTGTAGATTGATGTTTGAAAGACTTTGTTAGAGATGACAGAGTACCTACAGGTTCTTGTTTGGGTGTGAACAGAGACCCTTGGACAGATAGTGAAGTTCCCAGAACCCTTTGTACAGATGGTCAAGATCCTACCATTCCCTCTGCAGGTAAGGAAATTCCCAGAAGTACTTGGTAAGATGGAAAAATTCCTATTTCCTGCTTGTCACTTTCTTTATAACCTGGGCTAGACAACAAAAGTTGTTCAACTCCCTGGGCAGCTATGGGTTGTCCCAAAGTAGATTCTTGATTGAGGTAAGCTTGTCCATCCACCTGAGTAGATGGTGAGAACAATGTAGAAATTTATGCTAATGTATTGAGCTCAATAGTTGCTTGTGAATACAAGTTGTCACAGTTTTTTTTTTTCATAGATGGTGGAGGGGATTGACATTCTTGTATTGGTGAGGAATGTCCAATAGGCTTTAGGACTTGTAGCAATGTTCCTGTCATCCGTAGGACACATGAATACATTCCCAAAGAACCTGAGATGAAAGAAAAATGTTAATGAATACACTTGGCACACTCTGATGTTCCCAGAATCTTCTGGGAAGATGATGACTGCTGGATAGACTGTTGAGTATATAGTGAAAGTCCTAGACATGCCTCAACAGATATGAAAATTTGGTAGACTTCAAAGGTGCTAGATCCCTTGAGACTTCTAAAGAATACACCTGAGATCATTGGTCAGGTTGTGAATATCCTGTATGACTTGAGGGATGTGGCAACGGGCCTGTAGTACTTTGGAATATTGGTGATGTATCCTGAGATTTTACCATGTTGACTAGTTCCCTCGCTTCTGTTGGAAAGATGCTGAATGTTCTAGAAACCCCGGGAATCGTCTGCAAAAAATCCACAGATTCCTGGACAGGTATAGAATATTCTGGAACTGCTTGTTTACATCTCACAGTTGTTGGAGTACCTGATGTAATTAGTGGAAATTTCTGAGCACATGGTACAGAAGACAAAGGTTTCACAGTCACTTGGGAAAATAACAATGGTTTTTTTTTGTTGTTTGTTTGTTTTGTTTTGTTTTTGTTTTTTGTTTGTTTGTTTTTCTTTTTTTTTCTTTTTTCTTTTTTTTTTTTTTTGTTTTCCTGGTGGATGAAGAATTTTTTTCAGATGGCGATGTTTCTGACTTCCTAGGTTCAGATTTGGGAGGTCACATACCCTCTGTAGAAGGCAGAGGATTTGTAGTCCCATGGAAAAATGGCAATGTATCTAGAGATTCTACCATGTGTGACAAGTACCATAGCTTCTTTTGGAAAGGTGCTGAATGCTCTAGAATTCCTGAGATAGAAGTAAAAATCCCTTCTTCACCTGGACAGGCACAGAATCTTCTAGAGGCCCTTGGTTACATCTGACATTTGTTAGAGTTCCTGTCATTGTGCATGGAGGTTTCTGAGCATGTGTTGCAGTTAATGAAGGTTTCACATTCCCTTTGGAAGATAACAATGTTTTCTTAGTCCCCTGGTTAGATGGAGAAGATGGAAGAACCTCTGTATCAAATGGTAGATGTCACCGGGTATCTTACAAATATAGAGAACGTGTAGAAGCCTTCCCAAAAAAAAAAAAAAAAAACTAAAAATTTTCTCAGGTCCTGGTTCAGATGGTGAATTTTTTAGGGCCTAGTTTCAGATTTGGGTAGTCCCATAGCCCCTCTAAGAGACAAAGAATATTTCTCAGATCCTTGAGTAGATGGAAATATTTGAGCCTTCCTATGAGCATGTTGAGTAGATCCTAAAGCCCTTGTCTTACTTTGTGATGGTTCTACAATCCCCCGTGGTGATATAGACTGTCACAGAATGTCTTATTCTGATTTGTATTTTGTACCTTTCCTTGTGGGATGATATAAAGACTCTAGCATTCCTTGTGCCAGTGATGACATTTCAAAATTTCTTTGCAAATGGAAATACCCTAGTGTAGATATTGAAGAATGCAGAGTCTGTTTATAAGGTATGTAATTGAGCAACATGCTCTTGGGTAGACAAGAAAGTTTCCACAGTACCTTGGTCATTTGTTGAACATTTCAAGGTACTTTGGATAGAGATGTTGTGGGACTCACCTGAGGAATAGTTGTAGCATTTGATGATTTTTTTTCCAACAGGACATGATGCAAGTATTACCTTTTAACAGAAATTCTGAAGTCTCCTTTTTCAGAAGGATCAACAATTAACCTGTTTTTTTGTTTTGTTTTGTTTTGTTTTTTTTGTTTTGTTTTGTTTTTGTTTTTGTTTTGTTTTTTGTTTTTTTTATTCCTAGAAACTGGATGCCTGTGGATCACTTTGGTAGAGGGCGAATGTCTACTGCTTTCAACCAGACAAGACAAGGAAAATAAACACTCTAGGGTAGATGGAACTAATTGTAAAGCACCCTGTTCAGATATGATAGACATATGACCTTTTGCACAGATGGTGAAGGTCTAAATTTCCTTGTGTATATGTACAAGTCTTGACAATAGCTTCAGAATTAGGAGAAGGCCCTAGAGATACCTGCGTAGATGTGGCCTCTCTTAGAGCTTCATGGACATGTGTAAAAGGTCTAAGAGCCTCATGGGCATTGAGTGAAATTTTTAGACCTCCTTGTGTAACAGTGGAAGTTCCAAGAAAATTTTCTTCAGCTAGAGAATTGGATAACAACTTCTGTGTAGATATTTCAGGTGTCATAGACTACTTGATGGGCAAACAGGTTCCAAGGGCCCTTTGGAAGATGAAGTAAAATCCAGAGCTTTTTCAGGCATTTGGAATATATTATGGAGACTTATGCAGGCATGGAGAAGGACCAACAGCCCTTGTGCAGGTGGATAAGAATGTGTATTTGGAGAAGAGGGCTGATCCTCTTGAGAGATAGAGAAGTTCTCATAGTCTCCTGTGAAGTTTGGGGAGGTCATATGAATTCTTGTGCACAGGTAGAATACATGGAATTCCCTTCTTTGGGCTGTACAGGATGCTACAGACTCTTGTGCGTACAAATCACATCCGATAGCACCATGTTCACATAGGATTGGACCCAGAACCTTCTTTACAGATGGAATCTGTCCTAGAACATCTTTTGAAGATGTATCATATCCATGAGCCATTTCTAAAGATGGGACTGTGGCTAGAACTCTCTTCTGTAGATTTATCCTGTCCTACAGTCCCTTTATGTGATAGAGAAGTATGCAGAGACTCCTGTACAGGTTTTGGAAATCCTAGAAACTTGGACATATATGAGGAATTCTTCACAGCCTCTAGTGTGCCCAGTGGCAGCTGAGAGGGTGATATCCTCTTAGTTGTGTATTCTACGACAAATATTGAAATTGTTTAGCTCACTGGAAGTGTTTTGGAATAATCTCTCAGGTGTTTGGGGCCTGCTGACAAATCACGAGGGCTCTTTTGGCTGATAAGAGATATCTGAATAATTCTTGATCAGATCAGGACTTTCTGAAGACCCATTGTTTGGACAGAGCATCTTTCAGTCTTCTACTAGAATGACAATGTTTGTGTCACATTTCATAGCAGGAGAATGATATAATCTTCCTTTCTGTGGTAGAGAAAACTTAAGAACTGTCTTTGAATCTGTTCCATAGAGGGGGATAATCTTCTTGGCCCCCTGACAGAATGAGAATTTATCATAACCCCTGGGGAAGTTGCCTATGGTTCTAGTTCACTTTGTGCAGAAGTAAAGTAGAGTCCCTTTGGAGGACTTAAGTGATTCTACCACATCTTGAGTATGTGTGGAACACTCAAGTGCAATTCCATGAATGGCAAAGTACTTGAGCTCCTTGTGGAATTTTTTTCTCTCTGCTTGGGCAGGTATGAGCTGTGTGAGGCTCACTTAGGAAGTTGTGCATTTAATTCCCTTTTACTGTAAGAGATGACATGAGCCCATTTTATAATGATAAATGACTTTGAAATCCCTCTTGGTTTAATGGGGAAGTTTTGAAACCCCCTTGTTCAGCAGGGTCCACTCTCAAACTCATTTTACTAAAAGCAGATTGCATATGGCACTTTTGGGGAGAAAGGGAACATCTTTGGCTGTCATTTTGAGAGGACTTAGCCCTCTGCCCCGCCTTGGCATCTGTCAAACATGTTGAATTCTCCTGGGAAGAGGAGGTGGGACTTGATGCATTAGGGACTAATAAGACATCACTGACATTACCGTTAGGCGAAGAAGGTTTGGAGCCCTCTTTGTCTGATGGGGCCTGTTGCTTGACAAGAGAGTTCTTCTCCAAAATGCTTTGGAGGAGAATTGGAAAGAATACAGTTATGTAGGGTAGGGAACAAACTTTTGAACTCCTTCTGGAAGAGGAGGCATTTATGAATTTCTTTTAAGCACACGTGGGAAGTCTATGGGATGCCTGGGCAGATGTGCAATGTCCCATAGAGTCTTGGAAACTTTGCGTTAGTTCTCAAAACTTTTTGGTGCATAAGGACCTGCCCTGAGAATTTGAAGATCCCAGATCTCCTTGGTTAGATTGGGAAGGGTGTAGGGAACCTTGAATGTGTGGGGAAATTACCTGTCCATGTTGTCCAGCAGACGATGGCCCAGGCACTGTGTTATCTTCTTTGAATTTGTGACTGGTATCTCCAGCCCTGTGTTTGGAAGATGCTGCAGGCACTCTGGCACCCGACTGGTCAAAATCCCTAGGTTCTTCAAACCCAGTGGACATAGGCTGACTTCTTTTCACCTGTCTATGCATGGACACAGCAGATGAGGCCACTCATTTTCTGGTGGAAGGTGGTAAAACAGATTGTCTGGTACCCTGCTCAGTGGGTTACTCATGAACTCAGGAAACATCAGAGAAAGTGTAACTGTCCTTTTTTTTTTTTTTTTTTTTTTTTTTTTTGTTCTCTTTTAGCTCCTTCAGAGGGCCCAGGGTCGTGTTAATGGCTGAACGCTTTATAAGAGCTTTGGGTTTCTGTAGCTCTTCTGCAACTTGAGCATCAGATTTTTTTGAATGTGTGGTCTTCATAGGGCTTTAGGCACCTGAACTTGTGCCGTTTCTGTATAAGGAGCCCTGGAGGCACAAAGTCCCTCGGGTCTCTGCTGGTCAAATGCTTCCCCTGTTGGCTTAAGGTGTTAAATACAGCTGGGGGTCAGTGAAGTGGGCCCCAGGCTATTCCCCGATTGGGGTAGGGTATCACTATTCTTTGGGCGACACTGAAGGCAGTACCATGCTCTGGAAGCAGGGAAACCTGTGGTCTGTGGTCATAGGGTCAAGTCTGTGCTGAGGCTCGCTGCCATCTCTCCACATGTCTTGCCATTTAATCATTAAGAAAATTGTTCAAGAAACATGAAATGGGCGACTGACCCTTAACGGGGCAAGGAATGGACTTGCCAATGGTGACTTGCAGAAAGAAACAATGAAGCAGCATCCTTTAAGAGTGATGCTCTCTCCTGAAAATTTTGGACATATCGTAAGGCAAATCGCACAGAATATAAGTAACAGTGGTCTCAGGAATCAAGCAAATTTTGAGAATGGCTGTCCTCATGCCTTCTCGGGCCTGTCCCGAGCCTAGATAATGGCTATCCTCTTGCCTGCACAGGCCAATCTGGAACCTGTAGATTGGTTGTCCTTGTTCTTGCACTGGCCAATCCTAGGCTGCCTCACTTTGCAGTTCTGCTTCAGGTAGCACGGCAATCGCCCAAAGTTTCTGAATGAGGAGGGACCCCGAGGACTCTCTTCTTTAGGGTTCAGAATGCTACCTGGTCTGGTGCCCACTCTAAGGGGTCATGACAAGGAATTGTTGAAGTCAGAGCATGATATGAAAAAATGGACATGTTCTTAGGAGGCTGTGATCTCAAGTCCATTTTACACCAGGATAGATCCCTATAACCTGAGGTAGTCAGTGAGATTTTCAGTGACGTCAGTTTCCATCTCATAAATGAATGGGTAAGTTTTATCCATACAATTCCTCCTCAGAGGCTATGGGGATAGACAAACACTGGCATACTTGCTAGGGAAAGAACAGGTGATAGTATTTGAATAGAGCAAAGAATGCATGGAATTGATATCACAGATATTATTCTGTATTTTAAAAACGACCTCTCCTAGATAAATTTGTGACAACTGTGAGTCTAACTGGATGCTGAAAGACATCTCTGAATGACTAATACTTACTGAAATATTACTGTGCAATTAACATGTTATTGTTCAGAGAATAAGGGCAAAACAGTAATCTATTTATAGTACAGATGCAAGTTTTATTTCCAATATTTTAACTGTTTTTGACTAGATTCAGAACACAGACAAAGTTGGACTCCTGAATGTAGCACTAGTGGCCTTAAAGAATTGTTTTGTCTGTCACAGTTAGCAAGTTGGGTTCTTATTCATTTTCATATTTGGATTGCTTGTTGAAGGTCATATAAATCTCCTGAAGCACAACAGGATAATGGCTCACATCAGTGGCAACACATGGAAAATTCAGTTTGAGTCCAATGATGCAGCTAGAATATAGTTGCACAGGATTGTTTATTAAACACTTAGTCAAGCTGATTCTTTGAAAGGTCATGTTTTATAGAAATTGGTACACTGAGAAAGTGTAAAATTGAGGCTATAAGTGAAGATCCTACTTTACTGACACAGAAACTTGTTTTGCCTGTTTTGTACACTTTGCCAGTTTTCTAAGAGAAGTTTTTGATCTTGCTAGATGAAAGGTGTTTATTTGGCTCCTCTCTTTGATTTTTGTGAAAGATTTCTGTTTCCCTTTGGCTATGCAGCAATAAAGGCTTGCATCATTCAGAAACTCAGGGACACTTTCTATCAACCAGTTATTTCCTTGTGCCATTGCCTCAGTGCTATGCCATAAGTTCTTTCTTCTTGGAATTCTTGAATGCTTTACCACCCCCTCTCTTTTTTTTTTTAACTCCAACTTATCTCAGGAGTTTATATTTAAAAGCTATTTGCTGTCAGAATATCCACTCTTCTCCTACAATCTGGGGTAACTTGTATTCCTGGCTAATTCTGTATTAACTATTCTTATCTGAATTTCTAGTTGGTCTTTTGCTATCTCTGAAAACATTGAATTTAAGTAACAGAACAATCCTGCTAGGCATGAAGAACTTGCTGCATGGTAAAATGGGTAGGAAATTATATGTATCGATTCAGATAATATACACCTTTTTCTTAATGTCAGAACAAAATAGCTTTCTGGATTTAAGTTACTGTTACTATGTTTCTTTCAGATAATCTATAAAGGCAAAAGGAGTAGTGGTTTATAAATGGAGATATGCTTGTTTTAAGCATGGTGATATTGAAAAGAAAGTTCAATTTTTCACTTTGAAATTAAATCTATGAAGGTGATTACTTGACTTATGTTTTGAAAAGTTTTCGGTGAATTTTTCTAAATATTGGATATGTTTTTAAACATATCATTATTAATAACAGCATTATAATGTTGTTCAAATAAAATGACTTTTATTCATTGTAAATGTAATAATGAAAATAACTGAATAGGTTTGTAGCATTTAACACAGTAATTAATATTCTTTAATAAAGCTTTTAAAATCTATTCCTTTTCTTAAGTTTATTCTCTTACATGAACAAACAACTGAATGACCAGGAAAGACATAAGACCAAGTCTTTTTGTAAACTAAATTAATATCTTTTGACATTTGGCATGTTAAAAGCTTGACACTGGAAGTCAGTCAAACAAAATGTTGGTTTGGATATTTAATAGGGCCTTGGTGTACTTTCTTTTTCATGACTGGAGCTGTATTGATGACACCATTGTGCTTTTATGCTATTTCTCCTAGCAGAGTTTTGTGGGAACAGTAAGACACTCTTGTTTGTCCTGTCTTAATGTTTTCTTACAATTTATCTTCTTATGACTCCTCCTCATCCCTTCTCTTTTTCTCTCAGTCTCTGTCTTTCTGTTTTTCTGTCTCTGTCTATCTTTCTCTGTCTCTCTGTCTCTGTCTCTGTCTCTCTCTCTCTCTTTCTCTCTCTCTCTCTCTCTCTCTCTCTCTCTGTGTGTGTGTGTGTGTGTGTGTGTGTGTGTGTGTGTGTGTGTGTGTGAGTGTTTGTGTGTGTGTAGGGTGGATGAGGGAGAATGGAGGTGGATCTTAATGGCATGTATGTATAATGTTTTTTCATGTATGAAGCTTTACATATATGTAAGTGTATATGTTCATGTGTGTGCATGTGCATGTACAGACCACATGTTAAAGCTGTGTAATTTGATGACTTTCACTCTGTTTACTGAGCAGGGTTTGGGTTGTCTAGCAAGGCAGCTTGACCCAGGATTTCCAGTCTTCCTCTGCTCAGAGTATAGGTGAGCAGACACACTCACTCAACACTGGGTACTGGGTTATCTGAACTCTTTTCCTCACATTTGTGTGGCAAGCACAATATCCCCTTAACTATTTCCCAGCTCCTATTATTTTTAAAAAAATGTTATTAGGAATTGGCTTTTACTTCCTTTATTTCTTTCTCAGCAAGTTCATTGATGGCATATATAAATATGTTGATTTTTTAATGTGACTTTGTATCACTCCAATTTGCTGGAACTGTTTGTATATAAGTTTTCTGTTGAAAATATTAAGGACAGGATTGCATTTTCTACAAATAGGGATCAATTGACTACTTCCTCTCCCATATGTATCCATGGTGGTATGTAAACATGGGCAGCACTGTGTAAATTAGTACACTGGTTTTCAAAACTAGACTTATGAGATAGTCTAGCTGTCACACACCAAGACAAATACTTAAAGATCCCACGTCCTACATCTGATATATGTTCAAGGCATGTTTATTGCAATATTCACAATAGCTAGGAAATGGAATCGTTTCTTTTCCATTATGAACTTAATAGATGAAATGTGGTATATAGGGCCGGTGAGATGGCTCAGTGGTTGAGCGCTCTGACTGCTTTTCTGAAGGTCCAGATTTCAAATCCCAGTAACTACTAGGTGGCTCACAACCATCCATAATGAGATCTAATGCCTTCTCCTGGGGTACCTGAATAGAGCTGGAGTGTATATATATATATATGATATAATTTTAGTCAACTGAAAGGTAGCTTGCCACAGACAAACCTCACTTGGGTCCTTGCTCCATGGGCATATCTTGGATTCTGAGTAAAGGTGGGCAAGGATTTAACAAGAAGAGAGGCTGAGAAACAGACAGGACACAAAGGAGTGTGGATCTGAATGTAATTTGTCTCAAAGGGAGCAATAGTCTTATAAGTGACTTTTACACAAAATAGAGGAATGCCTACAAAGGACTGGCAGGGACCAATTGGGATAAAATTCAATGTTAAAAACTGGGATCAAAAGTAGCCTTCCCTAAGGTTTGCTTAATCTTAGAAGTCATAGGCAATGGTTTTGTGCCCTTGCAATAGTTCCTCTTCTAGTCTATCATATAGTACCCCGGGCCCCTAGGTCATTGCAAATTCCTGTGTATGTTTGAAGCTCAACTATCTATAGTTCTAATTATCTATTCTGGTTTCTTCTTATAACACAACCTTTCTTATTCCTAGATAATAGTAAATTCTTGCATATGGTAGTAGTTTGCCCTGAGAATTCTAACTCTGTGGAACAGATAGTAATGCCTGATTTCTTTCATTATCTCTCTTACAGTACTAGAGGTAAATCTGAATGTCACTGAATAGGCAGCATCCTAGGTGAATTCAAAGACCATAGTTTGCTCAAGGAATGCCTAGGACAGGAATTCCTAGATGAGGTATCTAACTTAGCAATATGTCAAAATCAATCCTTAGAGGCACTTACAAAAAAGCAATATTAAGGGAAAGCACACAGATCCATTTACCGACTAAAGCAAGGACATTGGAACATTCATTATACAGGTTACCATGAATACAGGAGACTAAGTTTCCGTGAAGTTTTCGCCTCGGGACCATGTCTAGGCTTTTCGGCCTGTCAGGTGGGTCACTACTGGTGTGTTTGTAGCAGTAGCTGAAATCAAGGCATTTGGAGGAAAATGGATGGAAGGAGAGTGTTTTGTTAGGTGAGTTAACACAGATTTGGAATAAGGTAATTAACATAGTTTTGCTCTCCTACGGGTTTGAGGCCATTTTTATATAATTTCGTGCATGTGTGAGGTTGAGTGATAGTATTCTCTTGCAGAAAGATAGAAAACCTAATATATTACTTATCATAATGAACATAAAGGGGAGTTAGCAATTGCTGTATTATTGCTGTGATCAACCACTATTACCAAGTCAACTAGTAGAAGGAAAGCTTTTTTTGTCTTATCATTCCAGAGGGATAAGACTTTATCATGATGCCACAACTCTTCCCTGCAGCAGAGCTGGTGTTCCAGAACTCCTCCCACATACAGAGATATCTTGACTACTAAGAGGTCTGTCATAGCCAAGCTCACAGATGAGATACCGCTTGCCACAATACTGTGCCTACCTGGGACCTCAAGGGGCCCAGTGAAAGCAATCCATATCTGTCTTGCCCTGGTAGAGATACATTTTCCTTCTGGCCGAAAACTGGGCCTGGGCCAGAGCCACTGCTCCAGATCCAGTCCCACAACCATCGACAACTTTGATTCCCGGAAGCTCCACCACAACCAGTTCACAATCAGCTCGTTGGAGGAACAGGATCGGGTCAGAAACAATAAGGCCAGTAAAAATCTGAGATAAACAAATGGTGAGAGGCAAATATAAAAATTGTAAAAGACCCAAAAAACACTGAAAGTTTAAAAAAATCAAGAAAACCAAAAAAAAGAAAAGAAATATATATATATATGACCCTAAAGCCCTAACAAAATATACCAAATTTCTAAAAAATAAAATAAAATAAACAATGACAAACAAACAAACAAAACAAAAGCCTTAAAAAAAAGAAATTAAAAAAAAATCCTAAACTCCTTTAAAAGCCCTAAAAGACCCTAATACCCTAAAATACTTTAAAATTCAAAAGAAATCAAGAAACATCCATCCCTCTCCAAATATAGACCTCAAGAAAACCCTAAAATCCCAAAAAATCCAGAAATATTTTTAAATCATAAAAAACTAAAACCCTACATAAAATCCCTGTCATTCAAGCCCCCATCCTAAAAACTCTAAAATACTTAAAACTCCCTAAAAGACTCTTAAAATCTTAAAAAAGAAAACCCTAAAACACTTTAGAATCTTTAAACAAACACTAAAAGATACCTAAAAAGCTTTTAAAATAACCTAAAATACTTTATATTTATCTATCTACCTATCTACCTTTCTACCTATCATCTACCTACCTACCTACTTAACTACCTACCTACCTATCTTATCTATGTATCTTATCTATCTATATCTATCTATCTGTCTATCTATCTATCTATCTATCTATCTATCTATCTATCTATCTATCTATCTATCTACCTATCTACCTACCTACCTATCTATCTATCTATCTATATACTTTTTACGGTTTTTCAAGACAGTGTTTCTCTGTGTAATTCTGCCTGTCCTGGAAATCACTTTTTAGACAAGGCTGGCCTTGAAATCAGAAATCTGCCTGCCTCTGCCTGCCATATGCTGGGATTAAAGCCATTGGACATCACAGAAAGGAGACCCGAAAATACTTAAACAAACAAACAAAACAAAAAATAAAACAAAAATACAAAACAAAACAAAACAAACAAACAAACAAAAAAACAGGAACTCTAAAAAGACCATTAAAAATTCTAAAAACACTTTAAAAATGCCTTAAAATTCCCCAAAATCTCAAAAACCCTAAAAAGACCTTAAAAATTGTAAAAGCAAAAAAACAAAAAAACAACAAAAAAAAACAGAAGAACAAAACAAACAACAACAACAACAACAACATGTCTTTAAAAAGTTGCCTGAAACACTGAGGAAACCCTAAAATTATTTTTTATATGAAAGAACCTTAAAAAAAAATCCTAAAAGACATAATTAAAACTTTACAAACCCTAAAGAAAAATCTAAAATTCTAAAGAGAACTCAAGAAGTCTTACTAAAAAAACAAATGAAACAAAGAAACAAAATATAAAACAAACTAATGAAAAAAAAAAACCTAAAACTCTAAAATAACCTTAAAAAAAATAGAACCCCAAAAAAGACACTAAAAACCGCAATGCCCAAAAACCCTGTGTACTGTGGCATGAGAATAGGCACACACGAATATATTAAATAAACAAATGAATTTGAATAAATAAATACAAATATTTTGACTTTAGGCCATGTTTCTGCTATAAGCATTAAAGTTGGCAAAATCAGAGCTGGCAAGAAGGCTCAGCAAGTCAAATTTCTTTTTTTGCTCCCTGGCATCTGGATTTCAAGGACTGAATCCATATGGGAGAAAGGTAGAATTTCACTGAGTTATTCTTATACACAATAAACAAGCAAAAATAATCAATCTGTAATAATTAAGGCCAAATGTTGGCTATTGCATTAACTGTGGTGGAATTAGAACTGGTTATGCTATAAATGTTGCTGAATTCCAAATTGGTTGATGAATGAGTTTTACTGGGATTCCTTACAGGAATAAGTGTGAGGGGTTACTTACAGGAGCAGAAATGACTCAGGGACAGCTGTACCACCAAAGCCCACCCCACTATGGTCCACAAAAACGGGAACCTGGAGAATAGAGCAGACAGCTCAACAGGTTGGAGAGAATCCTTTCAATGTAGCTCAGTGGATCTAAACCTCTTCCAGGCAAGGTAGCTCCAGCTCCCTCTTGTTTCTGCTTCTTTCAGACAACTAGTCTCAACTTCACCAAGACTCTGTAAGACCCCCAAAGCTGGGCCTCCACTCAAGTCCCAGGATGAGCTGCCCAGCACCCCAAAGACTCAAGAGAAAACCACACCTAATGCAAACTGCAAGAGGTTTTATTATCAGGTAGCTGAGGAGGAACTCCTTCTGCCATGCAGGGCAGGGGAGTTTGACCCTGAGCAGTAACATTACAGGACTTTAACAGCTAGCTGAGGAATTGGAAGAAGTTGGAAGGAGAGTTGGCTATAGGTGGGGGTATAGTGGGGGAGTAGTCTGCACCTCCTCTCTATATCCATATCTTTGTAGGTCTTCCTACAATTATCGCATCTCTGGCTGTAAGGCACAGAAACAAAAAGCCTTTTGCTGGCAATAGAATACAAAGAGCTTCTTTCTGATGTTTATTTAGAGATCAAGGGAAAAAAAAAAGGTTGGGAAATGTCCAAGGGCTCTTCCTTCCAGGGATAAATGCTATAAGACAGGGTCTCACATACCCTACTCCTTCTAGTAAATAGTTCTAATATTAGAACTAGGAAAATTAAACCTCTGGCCCAGCTGTCAAATAAAGCCAACATGAGGTCACATCTTCAGAATTTGTTACATTGAGAGCCCCAGAAGCGCTTTAATGAGACTAAAGAGTTTCTCACCAGAGGTGGGATGGAGGGAGGAGGTTCAGTTCCTGAGCCAAGGCCAGTTAGTGCAAGCAGGGCTGGGTCAGTGGGCCTCGGTGGGGCCAATAGGAGGAGCCAGACACAGGCTGGAGGAGCAGCAGCAGAGCTTGTCACAAGCACCAGTTAGGGTCCTTTTCGTCTGGGTTTATGGTTGTTAGAAAGGTGGTGTCAGGCCAGGATAGGATGCTCTATTTGAAATTGATGTGGTCCCATTGTGGTTCCTGGTACCTATGTATTGTTTGTTTGTTTGTTTGTGTGTGTGTGTCTGTGTGTGTGTCTGTGTGTCTGTGTGTCTTTGTTTGATTTTTTTTTCAGCAATTCCAAGGAAACATTTTTGATCAGTTATAGGGCCTTCAAGTGAGCTGGCAGGGGTTGGGAAAAAGGAACACCAGGTCAAACATTCTCCCTGCTTCATTAGGTCTCCCATGGAGGAGTTCAAAGGGTGTAAGTATAAATTTCCCTGGGAACAAGGCGAAGGTTAGGAGTGTTGTCCAATCTTTTCTGCTGGTCTCTAAAGCCAATCTAGTTAAGGTTTACTTTAATGCCAGTTACTCCTGACACATCTGTCAGTAACCCTCCCCTCCATCCCAGACAGGGAATTTGTTGCTCTCATGTGCACAGGCTACTGTAAACTAAGAATACAAAATTCAAAAAAAGCCTGCAGAAAAAGACATAGACAATGACATAGACAAAGGCAGGATCTTACCTCTCAGCGGGGATCTCTGAGAACTGGGGTAGGCCACAAATCTCAGCAAATGAGCACCCACATGTAAGACCACCAAAAGCTGGGCCTCCACTCAAGTCCTAGGATGAGCTGGCCAGCACCCCAAAGACTCAAGAGAAAACCCCCCTGATGCCAAATTCAAGAGTTTTTACTAAATCTAGCTGAGGACAAACTCCTTCTGCCTTGCAGGGCAGGGGAGTTTGACCCTGAGCAGTAAGAACAGGGGGTTTTAACAGCTAGATGAAGAATTAGGAGGAGTTGGGAGGAGAGTTCGGAGGAGATGGGGAGAGTTGGGAGGAGTTGGGAGTAATCTTGGCTATGGGTGGGGAGTAGTCTGCATATCCTCTCTATCTCCATATCCCTATAGGTCTTCCTACAATTATCACATCTCTGGCTGTAAGGCACCGAAACAAAAAGGCTTTTTACTGGCTATAGAGAACAAAGAGCTTCTTTCTGGATGTATTTTAGAGATTAGGGAAAATAAGGTTGGGGATTGTCCAGGGTTTTACCTTCCAGGAAGAAATGCTCTAAGTCTTGGCCTCATATTTCTCTTTTGTACCTCATCTTTCTGCATATGAGAGGGACTCTCAGCTTTTATTCCTTTCTTTGGCAGGGAGAAGCCTACTGACTTTTGTCAGTTTGAGGGACTCCTTGAAGCTCTTTGAAGGTGTTTGCCTTCCTGCTTAAAGAGCTTCCTGGATTTCTTTTGAGTTGTTTATCTCTCTGCTTAAGGAGCTTCCTGTAGGGTGGACGGTTTCAATCCTCTGAGGATACTATTATACAAATGTATATTAAGGGCTTTTGGAGTTATAGTAGTAATAAATTCAATGTTTCTTGTATTGTACAGTTAATAATTTTATGTCACAAAATAATATTATACTAATAATTATTTAAACTGTGTCTTATACTGCAAATATGGTTTCACATATACATGGGAGTTTGGTAGCCTCAGGACTCTGTCCAGGTAGCTGGATCATGTTAATGGATTTTTACACTCAGATTGCCATTCATTTTCTTTTTAGTTGCCAATTTCAAGGGCACACCATTTACTTTGCGACTACCAGTACTTTAGATTTTTTTCTTCTTTCCTTTTCTTTTCTTTTCTTTCTTTTTTTTTATATTATTATTTTTTTATTTTCGTGACAGGGTTTCTGTGTATACCCCCAGCTGTCCTGAAACACACTTTGCATAGTAGCCTGGCCTCGAACTCAAAAATCTGCCTGCCTCTGCCTCCAAAGGGCTGGGATTAAAGTCGAGTGCCACCACCACCTGGCTAGTACTTTAGATTTCTAAATGGTCCCCTCTGGTAAGTTGGAACAGGTAGAAAATTGTACAGCTAGTCCCCAAAACACACAATCCTGATTAGGTGAGAAAAAGTATAATCGAGGCTGTGTACCCAACATATCCAGTATAGCCCACAAAGGGCATGGTACCTGATACCTGCATTGACATTTTTTTCGGTCCTGTCAGAGATTAGAGAAACTAGACAAGGAATAGATGTTTTGTTCAAAGTGGTTTGGGAATCCACACCATTGAATTTCCCAAGTGACTGCATTAAAGAATGATTGGCCCAGGCATGTGGGGCTTCCAGCAGAAGTTTAAATCACCCTTCCATTAGGTAGGTCAGTTTTCCCCAAAAACTTAAGTACTAGTTCAATTTTGGTTTTGGTTTTGTCCAGGATCTCATTATGTAGCTTAGAGTAACCTGGGACACACTGTGTAAACCAGGCTAGCCTCAAAATCACAGAGGATTCTGGCTCTGGAGTGCTTAGGTTTAAACACATGTGCTATTACCACTCCTAGTCCCAATAATTGAAGTTTTAGTGAGTCAAGATTTCTAGCAGGACCAGGGAACCTTGTCTCATACAAAGGATTACAGGAATCCAGTTCTTTTTTTTTTTTTTTTTTTTTTTTTTTTTTTTTTATTTTTATCTATCCAGGCCATAGTTCTTCCATGTTAGTTTTTTCACATGCATGGCCAAAATAGACCCTTAGCTACTGGACTCTTGTGTCTACCAGGATGCCGCACATGCACACTGTAGTGAAGTCCGCTTGGCAGTCCAAGAGCCCTGGAAGCACTCATGAGTCAAAGAGTTTCAAAAGGAACTCAACTCCTGGAGCTTTGGCATTCTCATAACCCATATATTCATACCCTATCCCCTTGTTAGTTTGGTATACAGATCCATGTGCTCTCTTTTAGTAATATCTTATTATAAGTGCCCTTTAAGATTGATTTCTGACATAGCTAAGCCTTTGCCAGTGTTCCAATGTCCTAGAAAGTCCTTGAGCTGACCATGGGTTTGGAATTCAGTGTTGCCTATTCAGTGACATTCAGAATTGCCTTTGGTATTACACTATCACTTAGAATAAAAGCCAAATCACTCCCACATACAGGAATTTACAATGGTTTAGGCAGTAGATCTGGCTGTGGTTTTAGGGTAATGAGATGGTTAGCTAGAGCCAAACTCCCTAATTAGAAATATGACTTGGGTGTGAAAGCCATTGCCCTAGGAGTGTAAGACCTCACACCTGGCTTCTAAGACTTTAGCTGACCTTAGATAGGGCTGACTTTGTCTCAGTTGTTTTATTGACCAGTTCCTGCCAGTCTTTGTGTTTACATTCCTCTGTTTTGTGTAAGAGCCATTAAGCATCCAGTAACCTCATTTGTACTTTGCCAATGTGTCACCTAAGTATCCTATTTTCTTGTGTATAAAAAGTTTGATGCTCAATTTGACAAATGACATTCAGATAGTACACAATCTCACGTGTTCGTCACTTTCTCCCTACCTTTTCAACATAGTACTTGAAGTATTAGCCAGAGCAATTCGACAACAAAAGGAGATCAAGGGGATACAAATTGGAAAAGAGGAAGTCAAAATATCACTTTTTGCAGATGATATGATAGTGTATATAAGTGACCCTAAAAATTCCACCAGAGAACTCCTAAACCTGATAAACAGCTTTGGTGAAGTAGCTGGATATAAAACTAACTCAAACAAGTCAATGGCCTTTCTCTACACAAAGAATAAACAGGCTGAGAAAGAAATTAGGGAAACAACACCCTTCTCAATAGTCACAAATAATATAAAATATCTCGGCGTGACTCTAACTAAGGAAGTAAAAGATCTGTAGGATAAAAACTTCAAGTCTCTGAAGAAAGAAATTAAAGAAGATCTCAGAAGATGGAAAGATCTCCCATGCTCATGGATTGGCAGGATCAACATTGTAAAAATGGCTATCTTGCCAAAAGCAATCTACAGATTTAATGCAATCCCCATCAAAATTCCAACCCAATTCTTCAACGAATTAGAAGGAGCAATTTGCAAATTCATCTGGAATAACAAAAAACCTAGGATAGCAAAAACTCTTCTCAAGGATAAAAGAACCTCTGGTGGAATCACCATGCCTGACCTAAAGCTTTACTACAGGGCAATTGTGATAAAAACTGCATGGTACTGGTATAGAGACAGACAAGTAGACCAATGGAATAGAATTGAAGACCCAGAAATGAACCCACACACCTATGGTCACTTGATCTTCGACAAGGGAGCTAAAACCATCCAGTGGAAGAAAGACAGCATTTTCAACAATTGGTGCTGGCACAACTGGTTGTTATCATGTAGAAGAATGCGAATCGATCCATACTTATCTCCTTGTACTAAGGTCAAATCTAAGTGGATCAAGAAACTTCACATAAAACCAGAGACACTGAAACTTATAGAGGAGAAAGTGGGGAAAAGCCTTGAAGATATGGGTACAGGGGAAAGATTCCTGAACAGAACAGCAATGGCTTGCTCTGTAAGATCGAGAATTGACAAATGGGACCTAATGAAACTCCAAAGTTTCTGCAAGGCAAAAGACACCGTCAATAGGACAAAAAGACCACCAACAGATTGGGAAAGGATCTTTACCTATCCTAAATCAGATAGGGGACTAATATCCAACATATATAAAGAACTCAAGAAGGTGGACTTCAGAAAATCAAATAACCCCATTAAAAAATGGGGCTCAGAACTGAACAAAGAATTCTCACCTGAGGAATACCGAATGGCAGAGAAGCACCTGAAAAAATGCTCAACATCCTTAATCATCAGGGAAATGCAAATCAAAACAACCCTGAGATTCTACCTCACACCAGTCAGAATGGCTAAGATCAAAAATTCAGGTGACAGCAGATGCTGGCGTGGATGTGGAGAAAGAGGAACACTCCTCCATTGTTGGTGGGATTGCAGGCTTGTACAACCACTCTGGAGATCAGTCTGGCGGTTCCTCAGAAAACTGGATATAGTACTACCGGAGGATCCAGCAATACCTCTCCTGGGCATATATCAAAAGATGCCCCAACTGGTAAGAAGGACACATGCTCCACTATGTTCATAGCAGCCTTATTTATAATAGCCAGAAGCTGGAAAGAACCCAGATGCCCCTCAACAGAGGAATGGATACAGAAGATGTGGTACATCTACACAATGGAGTACTACTCAGCTATTAAAAAGAATGAATTTATGAAATTCCTGGCCAAATGGATGGACCTGGAGGGCATCATCCTGAGTGAGGTAACACATTCACAAAGGAACTCACACAATATGTACTCACTGATAAGTGGATATTAGCCCAAAACCTAAGATACCCAAGATATAAGATACAATTTCCTAAACACATGAAACTCAAGAAAAATGAAGACTGAAGTGTGAACACTATGCCCCTCCTTAGAAGTGGGAACAAAACACCCTTGGAAGGAGTTACAGAGACAAAGTTTGGAGCTGAGATAAAAGGATGGACCATGTAGACACTACCATATCCGGGGATCCATCCCATAATCAGCTTCCAAATGCTGACACCATTGCATACACTAGCAAGATTATGCTGAAAGGACCCTGATATAGCTGTCTCTTGTCAGAGTATGCCTGGGCCTAGCAAACATACAAGTGGATGCTCACAGTCGGCTATTGGATGGATCACATGGCCCCCAATGAAGGAGCTAGAGAAAGTACCAAAGAAGCTAAAGGGATCTGCAACCCTATAGGTGGAACAACATTATGAACTAACCAGTACCCCGGAGCTCTTGACTCTAGCTGCATATGCATCAAAAGATGGCCTAGTCGGCCATCACTGGAAAGAGAGGCCCATTGGACACGCAAACTTTATATGCCCCAGTAAAGGGGAACGCCAGGGCCAAAAAAAGGGGAGTGGGTGGGTAGGGGAGAGGGGGTGGGTGGCTATGGGGGACTTTTGGTATAGCATTGCAAATGTAAATGAGCGAAATACCTAATAAAAAATGGAAAAAAAAAATAAAGAAGTTCTCTTTTGACTCTTAAGGTATAACTGCTAGTTAACTTTGTAATCACATCACTGGGATTAACTTCCTTCTCAGAATCATCAGAATAAAAAGGATTAAAGAAACTTTAAAACTCTGTTTCATAGGAGACAAAAAAAGGTAGATATTTTTTTCTTTGTTTTATATATATATATATATATAACCAGCAAGTGAAAATTTTTCATGCTTCATTTTTCTGAAGATGGGAAAGTAGACGAGTACTTCAGATTATTCTCCATGTTGGCTCTTTTAAACATAGACATTTTTTTTTCTCAGTTCACCATCTACACCAAAAAGCATATCTTAGTTCTTGGTCCCCAAGTTCATCAAAACCTAAAACAGAAAAGTACCTCTTATTAAATAAACTCCCAAGGATACAAATATGAAAGATTCTGTGCAGATGATGTATAAGGTAAGGGTTAAGGTCAGGATTAGGATTAGGGTTAGTATTAGAGTTATGTTTAATAAAGCAGGATAATTATAGTGTTATTAAAGTATGAGGTACATCTGAGGTCAAATTCCCATTTTATTATTTCATAACTTTAATAATTCCTACAAAGCCATTAGGATTTTATGTATAATAGCAGTCACTTCAGTCAGAAATAATTCAAAATAATAAGTAGTTAAACTTTATGATTATTAAAACATATTTAGATTCCTAAGGTCATTTTATGGACCATGTGCAACATACGTCCATGGACTTCTCATGCATTTCTTTACCTGCTTCCAGGGTCTGGTTCTGACTACATTTGGACAGTTTCAATGCTTGTTGTTCTTTTTGACAACTATTCTACAAATGTAAAAGGAAAACATTAGTATAACAATTCTGTTTATTTTTGTTGTTACTGCCATGCAACATGCATGGTAGTCTAACAATAAAACACTAAATGTATAACTAATACTAAAACATTTATGTGAGCAAAAATAATTCTATATGAAAGTTAAAAGGAATAGTTTTCCAACTGATTTAAAATTTTAACAACTATTTTGACTAAATATGTGTATATTTTTACAATAACATGAAATAAAATTATGCTACCAATTGTGGGGTAGGAATTTTTTTTTAATGTGAAAGAGTTTTTCATAATGCTCAGACTGGCCTTAGCCTCCCAAGTTCTTATGTTTATAGGCATGCACCATGTATACATGAACTCGGTAAAATCCTAGTCTTGGAAGCTTAGATTGGTTTTCTCTAGATTCCAATCTCAAGCAACATATAGAAGTAGTAACATAAAGTTCTCATTGTATTCTTTAGGGTTGCACACAACCATGATAATTTGCATTTAAAAAAAATTAAGACAAGCCCTTTACAATTTTCATCTTGGGCTACTACAATCCTGTTTTGCCCTTTATTCACTGTGATCAATTTTTTACCTCACATTTGCACTCAAATCATCATAATTAAGTAAAATTACCTCTAATATGCAATGCTTATCTTTAAAAAAAGTGCAACTGCATACATTTGGAGACAAAGGGTTAATACTGGGTGTCATCTTTGATTTCACAGTACTGTTTCAGAGACAGAATCTCACTAAACCTAGAGCTCATCATTTATGCTACACCTGGTGGCTACAAAGTTCTGGAGATCTTCTTATCTCTGAACTAAATCTGAGATTTTTTTTTTTAAATGCTCACCACTACACCAACTTTTTTTTGTTGTTGTGGTGGTGGTTTGTTTTTAGTTTTGCTAGTGTGTTGTTGTTTATTTTGTTGTTGTTGGTGGTGGTGTGGGCATTCATCCCAATGCAGGGAATATAAGCTGGGGTCTCCATGCCTACACGGGAGAAAGATTACCAACTAAACCATATTCCAGCCCTGTAAATCATTCTTATTGGGCCCACATGCAGCATATGACACATTTAGGGATCTTTTCTTCTTTAAAACTTTCCTTCACTCATGGTAGTTTTCTTTCTACCAGTGGTTCTCTTACTTTACTGGCTCCCACTCACCAGCTGCCATATGCAGAATTACAAATCTTGAAGTACCCTGCTGTTCTGTCTTTAGACTCCTTATTTATAGGGATGATCACTTTCCCTTGAAATGTCATCCAGAGTCCAATGTTTAAAAATTGCCTTCAATTGGAGTATTTATTATTTATCTTTAGTTCCTATCTCTTTCCGGAACTGACTCATAATGGCAGCTTCCTCAATACCTTCTGAGGCAAGAATGAATTTGCTGTTCCTTTCAAATTGAGTACTTTCCAAACTATTAAACAGTCAAATAAAAAAAATAGTTAATATGATTATCGTTGCCTCAGATCTTACTTGGAAACCAGGTGATGACTACAGTGACTGGTAGAGTAATGGAGACGTGATCTAAAATTGTTTGCTGATATTCTTCCACAGGAAAATTCTTCCAGGGCTGTTGAGATTCTTTGTTTCCATCCTCTGTTGTTACTAAATCTTTACTAAATTTAGGACTGTAAGAACTGATTTACCAAATTGAGTTGGTTTTTTAATATAAACAACACAGTCCAGGTGAAACCAATAAATAAGCTTTCTCCTTTCAACTCTGATATATTGTGCTTTTTTTTTTTTGTAGTCACTGGTAATCATCTCTTGATCTTTCTGCAAATGTCTGCCTCTTGAAAATTTATGATCTTGTATACCATAAAATGCCTAGTCGTTTACATTGATATAGTATGCAATCAATAGTTTATATCTCAGTAAGACTAGAACAGAAGCAAGGGTAGATAGATAGTGGAACTTAATTTAGTTTCATATGCTCAACCCAAGGCTAGTTGTTCCATTCCTACTTAGTAATACTAGGTTAAATATTAAGTTTTTTTATGGTACCAACCACTGATTTTTCTTTTTCCTCATTGAATTTCTGTACATCCATATAAGACTTCTGAAATGTAGTTATATACTGCTCACAAAATTTGTTGTTGATGTTCTTCCTGTAAAGCACAGTAACAAAAGCAGGCACATTTCATACCAATATGAAAAAGAACACTCAAAACAAATTCAATTGAACATTTCATACTATAAAAAGAAAAATAGCAGTATAAAATATCTAATGGGAAATCATTATAGATTTTTCCCCTATCATATTATCAGAGAGGTTTTCATTTATGTTTTAGCTTTTCAAAATTAAAGAAATATAAACACACAAACACACACGTAACACACACACACACACACACACACACACATACATATATATATACATGTACAAAATTTAATTATATTTCAATGTGTTTTTTTTTCATTATTTTCTACCAAATATAAGTTCTAATTTATTTTTCATGCATTGCCTTAGTAAAGACAGTGCAAAACATATGTCAACTAAAATATTCAAATTGTCTGCATATGTAATGGTAGTTGTTCCTTTTGAATATTGTTAAACATAATAATCCATAAATTACATTCCTAAGACTATGTGCAAGACTTCTGTATTTCCACAATGAGTGTAAATTAAAATTTAAATCTCATTAACATTGACTTAAAGGAGAAAATAAAATTTTCATAGATTTCAAAGAATTAGATTTAGTTTGCTTGAAGGCATGATGTTATAGGGTTAACTGTTTAGACAAAATCAAATTCACACATTTTTACTAAAGAATCAGAAATGATATATTTTTTTTAAACTTCAGCCACATATAATTTTTAAAATGATACACATTTGACCCTACAAATATAACAACTCTACCTCTCTCGTTCGTTCATTTTGCAAAATCTTTCTAATTTCTGGTTCCTGCCTTTGAAAGATTCTTTGACATAAGTTTCCATCCATTTTCTCTTTATGTGAAGCGTCTTATAAATGTCATCTATATTAAAAATAAAGGGTCATTTTGAAGAAAAATTAGGTGATTCCATGTCTACAAGTAAAATAGATATAGATAAATTTCTTTCAATAATGCTATGGAAACTTAAAATTAAATGATAGATATCACAAACATGCTTCATACTTTAGAATACTTAGGGTTTGGTATGTTCAGATGAAGGATGTTCAACCTGTAAAGTCTACAGAAATGTTCCACAACATAGAAAAATGCAGTCCATGTATTTTGGATAAGAAATATCTAATCTTATCTGAATTTTAATTTCTGTAAGGAAAATAATTTTGAGCTTCAAGAACAGTTTTCAAAAGAACAAATGCACAAAACAAAGGATCAAAAGTATACTTAATTCTTCATAGGGAAACACTTTTAATAAAGGCTAATTCTTTTCCAAATCTAAAAAAGATGATGCAACTGAAAGAACAAACTTGACTGTGGAACTGTTAGACCCATTGTTTAAAATATTCAATTAAAATAAGAGGGCAGCCGGGCATATTGGTTCCCATGTTAATTCTAGTATTCTAGAGGAAAAGGCAGAGAGATATTTTTGTGTTCCAGGCTAACCTGGTCAACATACTGAGTTCCAGGACAGTCAGAGCTACAAATGAGACCCTGTCAGAATCAAACCTGCGTCTGATTCCTAGCACCTACATAATGTGCACAAATATCTCCAACTCCAGTTCCAGGGGATGTGATACTGGAACTGGAGTTCTGGAGCCCTGTTCTAAATTCTGCATGCACCAGGTACATATGTATATGACTCACAGACATACTTATAGGCAAAATACCTATATAAATAAAAATAGATAAAAATGTTAAAATCTATGTTTAAAACAAAGATCTCCAAGTTTTTTAATCAAAATAAAATTATTTCTAAAGTGAATTGTTAATTATACTTCAGAACATATCCTTTAAAAAAACACTTGAAGAAAATTATGGTAGGAACTTTTGATCAGTAACTGCTGCAGTTCATGAAAATTGTAATGCTTGAGAAAATGTTTAGTACCTTTCTAGCATGCACAGTTAGATTTCAGTAACTAGGATGAAGCTATATTATGGTGTACATGTTTAATATTCTCACCATATATAGTACTAGATAAAATCAGATTATTAAATGATTATTCTGCCTCCTCCAAATAGAGCAAATCCTTCAGTTGAAAAAAAAAATCTGGTAAAATGGGTAACTTGAAAGAAGCAAAATATTATTTTTTAAAAATATAATATTGTTTCATGGGGGTAGAGATATGGCTCAGCAGTTAAGAGTACTTCCTTTTCTTTGCAAAGGACATA
Organism: Mus musculus; assembly: GCF_000001635.26. Taxonomy (NCBI): domain Eukaryota; kingdom Metazoa; phylum Chordata; class Mammalia; order Rodentia; family Muridae; genus Mus; species Mus musculus. Next base: position 89,718,396 of record NC_000087.7, read on the forward strand.
GGTTTGGTGTCTAGCACTCATATGGTGGCTCACAACTATCTGACTCCAGTTCCAGGTATCTGAAATAATCAACTGATATCTAAGCAACAGGTACACATGTGGTGCACATATATAACTGTAAGCAAAACACTAATACACATAAATAAGTCCAAAAAATAGGTATTAGGAGCATTGTTTAGTAAGCCATGTAAGATGTTTTTTTGTGTATGATCCTAATATTGGAAGCTTAAGCAGGAGATTTCCAGTGTAAAGACTGCATAGGTTAAATAGGAAAATGCAGGCCAGCCTGAACTACATAATGACACCATATCTCAAAGACAAGTTACTGTCTTCTGAGAAAGCTCACTTAGCATTCAGTTACATATAATTTAAAACAGATTCTTTAGAATCTGAGTATCATTCTCTCATTGTTTAGTAAGTTGTCTTCCACTTACAGTTAGATAATTCGTTTCATAAAAAAACAAAACAAAACAAAACAAAACAAAACAAAACAAAACAATGAAGGGATTGGAGAGATGATTCAGCAGTTAAGAGCACTGGTTCCCTTCCAGATTTCTGAGATTGGAGTACCAAAACCCACAAGGTGGCTCACTACCTATAACTTCAGTTTCAGGGGATTCAATGCTTTCATCTGGCTTCCTCAGGTACAAGACACACTAGTTGTGCACATACACACGTGAAAGGAGAAAAAAAAAACAATAACCCTAACATAAAATTTAAAAATAAGTTATAAGGGTTACATTAAAGAATTCAGTTTTGCACTGTGCCATATAAAGAAGGAAGCACAGAAGACTCCTAGAAAAGAAACTGACTTAATATAAAATTAGCACTGGATCAATGAAAATATGTTTCATGTACAGAATTTTGTATACATATCACTTAGGTATGAGTACATTGAACTGTGAAATTGTTTACATCTATTTTTTTTTCCTTTTAAAATTCCTTCAAAGCTGTTACAAAAACGCCTCAGTAGTCAAGAGGGCCTACTGTGAAAAGAGGAGGTTCACAAAGTACTTTTTTTTTTAAGGTAAGTAATGTCACTTCATGCTTATCAAAGGATAATTCATCAAAGATGAACTCACAATTCTGAATATCTATGCTCCAAATACAAGGGCAACCAAATTCATAAAGAAATTTTACTAGAACTCAAAGTACATATTGTACCCCACATAATAATAGTGAGAAACTTCAACACCCCACTCTGAGCAACGGAGAGGTCCTGGAAAAAAGAAATAAAAAAGAGACACTGTGAAACTAACTAGAAGTTATGAAACAATCGGATTCATCAGATACATATATATGTATCTGTCACACACACACAGACACACACATACAAACACACACACATATATTGAAGCAAATTCACACACAGTTCTCATTAGATGAAGAGAAATCATTTGAAAAAAATCAACAAATCTTCATGATAATAGTCTTGGATAGATTAAGAATTTTAAGCACATACCTAAAAATAGAAGCAAACCAGAAGCCAATATCAAATTAAATGGAGAGAAACTTGATGCAATCCCACTAAAATAAGACAAGACAGGTCTAGACAAGGCTTCTTACTCTTTCCCTACCAATTCACTATAGTACTACAGTTCTAGACAGAGCAACTAGAAAACAAAAATTGGTCAAAGGAATAAAAATTGGAAAGGAATAAATCAAAATATCACTATTAGCAGATAATAAAATAGTATACTTAAGTGACCACAAAAATTCCATCAGAGAACCCATAAACCTGAAAAACAACTTCAGCAAAGTGGATAGATATACAATTAACTCAAACAAAACAGTACCTTTCTTCTACTCAAAAGATAAACAGGCTGAAAGGCAATTATGGAAACAACACCTTTCAAAAGTCACAAATTACAGTTCCTTGGTGTGACTCAAACCAAGCAGGTGAAAGATTTCTATGACAAGAACTTCAAGTCTCTGAAGAAAGAAACTGAAAATCTCAGAAGATGGAAAGGTCTCCCATGGTCATAGATTAATTTAGTAAAAATGGCTGTCTTCCCAAAAGCAATCTACAGATTCCATGCACTCTCCATCAAAATTGAAACTCAATTCTTCGTAGAGACAGAAAGAGCAATATGCAAAACCATTCGGAATATCAAAACTCCAGAATATCCCAAAACTATTCTCAACAATAAAAGAACTTCAGGGGGAATCATCCCTGACCTTAAGCTTTATTATGCAGAAATAGTGATAAAAAATGTATGGTAATGGTACAGAGACAATGCCTTCATTAAATGGAGAGATCTAAAATATATCATCCTGTGTGATCTCAAAGGAAAAAAAAAAAAACATGGTATGCACTCACTGATAAGTGGATATTATCCTAAAAGCTCAGAATACCCAAAATGTAATTCACAGACCACATGAAGCTCAAGAAGAAGGAAGACAAAAGTGTAGGTGTTTCAGTCCTTCTCTAGAATGTGGAACATAATATTCCTGGTAGGAAATGTGGAGATCAGGGCAGAGACTTAAGGAATGACCATCCAGATTCTGTCCAACCTTTGGATCCATCCCATATACAGAAACCAGGCACAGTCACTATTGTGGATACCAACAAGTGCTTGCTGATAGGAGCATAATATGACTGTCTCCTGAGAGGCTCTGCCAGGGTTGGCAAGAACAGAGGCTGATGCTCACAGCCAACAATCAGACTGATCATGGGGTCACCAGGGGAGCAGTTAGAGGAAGAACTGAAGGAGCTGAAGGGGTTTGCAACCTTACAGGAAGAACAACAATATGAACCGAGCAGACAGTCCAGAGAACTCAGGGACAAAGCCACCAAACAAAGAGGGGCACCCATGACTCTAGCTGCATATAGAGCAGAGGATGGTATTGTCAGACATCAGTGGGAGGAGAGGTCCTTGGTCCTGTGAAAGCTCCATGCCCCAGTGTAGGCAAATGCCAGGGTAGGGAGGTGGAGTATGTGGGTGAGGGAACAGGCTCATAGAAACAAAGCAAGTGTCAAATGGAATAGGGATTTCCTGGGGTTAAACCAGGAAATGGCTGATATTTGAAATGTAAATAAATATACACACACAAACACACACACACACACACACACTGATGGCTTTAACTGTGACTTCAAGTGGGTTTACATCTAATCACAGGATGATCTAAATTTTTCCCATTCCTGCTAGTTTTTTGATAAATTAGAGTAAATGTGTCTGTATCTCAATCTCCAAATAAAATCATAGTTGCTCTTATCACAACCAAGCTCCTCAACTTTTTCATCACAAAACAAATCTAAGACAAATCTTAAATATAAAATTCTTCCTGGCTGAACAAATATTTTACTGCTACAGCAAGAAGCTCTGGTTTCAATCTTCAGGAATGAAAAATAAAAACCCCCAAAATTTAGATATAAAAAATAAAGAAGGCATGATACCTCAGGCCCCATTACATTTCTGAGGCTGAGGACTTCAGTTACAAGGCCAGTCCAGGCTGCAATTGAGGTTTCAGACAATCCTGAGATATAGAGCTAGAGCTTAATTTCCTAAAACAAAACAACAAATAAATAAAGACAGCCTGGTCTGAATTATGTCTGAATTCCCAGCACTTCTGAGGCTGAGAGAAGCCTCTAGAATTTGAGGCAGTTTGAAACCTATATATAGAAATTTCGGCAATGTGGCATTTTCACAACACGTTAAAATGTAGACTGGTCTTCAGTTTCTTTTTAATAAATTCCTGGTGGGAAGCAGTTGCACAGAAGAGGTTCTTGTCTGTTTCATCCACTAAGTGAAGTCCAGTTTACTCACACCTCACATCCCCAGGCCCCAAGAATACTTTCAGGGTCACCATTTCCTTGGCCTTCCTGATTTCTGCTAGGATCCAGTCTGTTCAAACTCTTGCACTTACAGTGAAGTTCTCAGTTTTTCTTAGCAGAGACCTAAGTGGGAAAGATCGATTGTGAACCTAGAAGTAGCAACTTCCTGAGTCCAGTGAGGGTCACCTAATCTCATTACTCCTGAAGAAACACCTCCAAAACTCCACCTTCATCCCCACCCAGACCCCTAGCTGAACCAGGATTAACCAACAGACAATTGACTACCTCCACTGAGACTTCATCCTATCATGATTCTTCAAGAATTTTGCTTCCTCAAGAACTCTTTGTAGCCACCATACTGGGTAACAGGGTTTGAACAGCGGGAAATCAATCTCAGCCAAGCCCATTGCTGATTGGCTGTGTTTGCACATGAATACTAAGGGTGAGAGAGGCTCTTTCAGTCATCTGTGATTAAAGCTTCAAAAAGCGGGTAGTATTTTAACTTCCACTACTACCCAGAGGCTTTCCATTTTCTAAGTTTGCAATACTAACTCGAAAGTTAAAATAAAATGAACTCCAAAGAGGACTCTCCTACTTCGTTTCAGATGAAGGGGCTGTTCTGTGTAACTCTAAATTGTTTTTATTTTTTGTTTGTTTGTTTGTTTTTTTTTGTTTTTTTTGTTTGTTTTTGTTTTTTTTAAACTAAAGTGTTTTTGCATGTTTGTATTTATATAACATGTATGACTAGTTCCCCTAGAAACTAGAATAGGATGCTAAAATCCCTGCATCTAGAATTAAAAATGGTTTTGAGTATTATGAGGGTTCTAGGAACTAAACCTTGGTTCTGTCCAAGAGAAACAAGTGTTCTTAATTTCTAAGCCATCTTTCCATTCCTATCCTGTGTGTGTTTTAAGGTGTGCTGGACCATTTCTCATGATAGATGTTTAATTTTACTATATAATGGAGAGTATAAAAAATGACTTTGTTAATGTTGTCTATTTCCAGAAACAGAAACAAACAAACAAACAAACAAAAGAGCAACAAAAAAACATAATTTTAATGGATTGTGTAAATCATATAAAGTTTCAGGATAAAAATGGAGTGTATACATTTCAGTATATGGGTGCATAAGGAGGCCAGATATAGACATCTGTTTTATTCTCAATTATATTCCAAATTTCTTTTTCATTTTCTCTTTTTTTTTTCAAGTCAGGGTTTATCTGTATAGCTCTGGTTAACCTGGAATTCACCCTGTATACCAGGGTGGCGTCAAAATCAAAAATCTCCCTGCCTCTGCCTCCCAACGTCTGGGATTAAGGCATGTGCCACCAGTGACTGACCCAACTTAAAACTTGAGATAGGTTCTCTCTGAATATGCAGCTCACCAATGCCACTACCTCAGCTAGCCAGCAAGCTGTCTCCACCTACTCAGCACTGGTTGGTAGCCTGCATTTTAGAAGTGGATTCTAGGCCCCCACTTTTATTTTCAAGGAAAACATTTTACTAAAACAGCCATCTCTCTAGCCTCTCTTCAAGGTTTGTTCTGTTGCTATAGACACTGCAATTTTTTGTTTGTTTGTCTTTTGTTTGTTTGTTTTCTTTTTCTATTTCTCTAATCATGCCTAAGTTTAGGCTCCTAAAATGCTTAGTGGTGGTTTTGCTTGTTTCCTTACAAGAGCAAATTGGTTTTCTTGCTCACTTTACAATTTGCAGTTAATTTTGACATAGGCTTATTGCTGTGTTTTGTTTCTTTGGTTCTTTTTTGTTTGTTTGTTAATTTGCTGGGTTTGTTGTTTTTTGCTGGTTTTTTGTTTTTGTTTTTGTTTTCACCACTGAAGATGAAATTCATAACTTTTTATGGTGCTTTACCACTGAGCTACATCTTTAGTTAATCTTTAGTTTTGAATGTTGGATGAGAAGTCATCTGTATGTATTTTTTTAAAGAAAACTATAATTTCTGTGAAGCCTACAATTATCCCCCTATGCTATAGGTTCTATAGAGATCTGTTTCCCGCATTTGGCCTCTACAAGAAACAGGGAAATATTTCTAAAACACATACCTCCAGATTTATCCAACATACTGCCTACTTCATGTCTGTGAAGACAAAACAATAAAAAATTAAAGCAAGAAATATAGGAGACTGGTAGGCCATTTTTTTACCACACACAAAACTTTACACAGAACCTTCTTTAATTTTTTATAATAAATATATAATGTTTGGTTTGGAACAAATGTCATATGCATATAAAATATATGGTGGACTACCAACTTGAACTTGGATTATTTACTTTTAACAATTCATACGTTTACACCCCACAAGGAGTTTATTCATAACTCTCCCACACTTGCCGAGACACTTTTTTTTCCACAGATAGTCCCCTACTTATTTTTATGATGTTTCTCCTTTTCTTTGAGTGTGTCAAAGATCACATGCAGGTGGTCCTATTGTATGAGTTCCTATGTGTTTGTGATCACAAAGTCTAAAGGATCCCAAGCTGGGCTTGAACTTAACATATAGCAGCATCTGACCTTGAAATGCTGATCTTCCTGAATCTACTTTTCCAGTGAAGGTAACACAAACACTACTTTTGAAGTACTCTATTGAACTGGCAAAAAAAAAAAAAAGAAAAAAAAAAAGAAAAAGAATTGAAAATATTACCCCCTGTCTTCATGTCCTTTTACTTGAGGCGATATATTTTCATCTTTACCAATTGCTGGGTTGTTTACTGTATTGACAATAGAAAATGTAAACATTTGAAAGTATGCAATATTAGTAATAGTTAATAAAGTACTATCAATTTGAATTTCTTTGGAAAAACTGCCCATTTTGAGTTTTTGAAACAGATTTTAAAAATTAAGTAATTACATCTAGGAAATCTAGGACACAAGGAGAAGAAAAATCATAAGGATAACAGGTATAGATGAGAAGTAAGATTTCCAAATTATAGGGCCAGTGAATATCTTCAACAAAACTATAAAAGAAACCTTTCCTAACCTAATGAAAGAGATGTCCATGAACATACAAGAAGCATGCAGAACTCCAAATAGTTTGGACCAGAAAAACAACAACAAAAACAAAAATCCCTGCCATCATATATTAATCAAAGCACCAAATGCACGAAACAAAGAAAGAATATTAAAAGCAGTAAGGTAAAATGGTCTAGTAACATATACATGAATTTCTATCAGAATTACACCTAACTTCTCCCCAGAGACTATGAAAGCCATAAGATCCCGGGTAGATATCATACAGACACTAAGAGAGCAGAAATAAGAGCCAAAGCTATAATATGCAGCAAAACTATTTTACCATAGATTGAGAAAACAAGGTATTCCGTGAAAAAACAATATTTACACAATATCTTTGAACAAATCAAACCCTTCAAGGGATAATAAAGGGAAAACTCCAATATAAGGAGGGAAATCACATGCTAGCAAAAGCAAGATATTAATCTTGAAATAAACCTAAAAGAAGATAGCTACATGAACAAAATTCCAACAAAAATAACAGGAAGAAAGAAAGACTTTGTTTTAGTATCTCTTAATATCACCATATTCTATTCACCAATTAGAAAGAAATAGACTAACCGCCTGGATGTGTAAGCAAGACCCAGCATACCAGAAACAAACCTCAGGGACAAAGACAGACATTACCTCACAGTAAAAGGCTGGAAAACAATTTTCTAAGCAAATGTTCCAAAGAAACAAATTTGGAGTAGCCATTCTCATATCAAATAAGTTTGACTTTCAACCCAATGTTATCTAAAAAGACAAGGAGTGACACTTCATATTCATCAAAGTTAAAATTTACCCAGATGAATTTTCAATTCTAAACATTTATAGTCCAAATGCAATGGCATCCATATTCATATAAGAAATTTTAGTACAGCTCAAAATGCACATTGCACCACACACAATAATAGTAGAAGACTTCAACAACCCTCACTCATCAATGGAAAGATCCTTGAAAAAAAATTAAAAAAAGACACAGTTAAACTAACAGAAGTTATGAAACAAATACATTAGTTGATATCTATAGAACATTTTATTCTAGAACAAAAATTGACAATTCTGCTAAGCACCTCATGACGCCTTCTCCAAAATTAACAATATAATCAGTCACAAAACATGCCTCAACAGATATAAAAATATCCAAATAATCTCATACATCCTATCTAATCACCAAGGGCTAAGGCTGATCTGAAATAATAATATAAATAATTGAAAACCCATGTACATGTAGAAGGTGAACAAAAATCCAGTCAGTGATAATTCAGGTAGGGAAGAAATAAAAAAAATAATAATAAATATAAGACTTTTTAGAGTTTAAAAAAAAATGATGTTACTACATACCGAAAGTTGTGGAACACAACTAAAGCAGTGTTAAAGGGAATCTAATAGCTCTGAATGCCTCTAAATAGAAACTGTAGAGAAGATACAGTAGTAGGTTGACAGCACACCTAAAACCCCTTGAATAACAGGAAGGAAATTCACCCAAGAGGAGTTGAAGGCAGGAACTAATTAAACTCAGGGCTGAAATCAAACAAGTGGAAACAAAGGAATTATAACATAAAATCAAACAAACTAGGGGCTGGATTTTTGAGAAAGTCAACAAGATAGATAAAACATTAGCCAGACTAATTACAGGGCACAGGGAAAGTATCAACATTAACAAAACCAGTAATGAAAAGGGAGACATAACAACAGATACTTAGTAAATCTAAAAAAATTATCAGATCCTACTACACAAGCATGTAACTTAGCAAAAGTGGAAAATCTGGATGAATTGGACAATTATCTAGACAGATGTCAGGTACTAAATTTCAATCAGGTTGAGATAAACCCTGTAAACTCTCCCATAACCCCCAAAGAAATAGAAGCAGTCATTAAGAGCCCCCCCTCCAAAAAAAAAAAAAAGCCCAGTATCTGATGGGTTTAGTACAGATTTCTATCAGACTTTCAATGAAACACCAATACCAACAATCTTCAATCTATTATGCAAAAACAAAAGAAAATGAACACTACTTAATTTGTTCTATGAAGCCACATTTACTCTTATACCCAAACCATACAAAAACCCAATGAAGAAAGGATACTTCAGACCAATTTAACTTATAAATATTGATGCAAAAATTCTCAATAACATTCTGTTAAACACAATCCAATAACACATCAAAATGATCATCCTTCATGATCAAGAGGCTTCATCCCAGGGATACAGGAATGGTTCAATATATGGGAATCCATCAATGTAATCCAATATGTAAAGAATCTCAAGGAAAAAACACAGTATTATCTCATTAGACGCCGAGGAATCGTTTAAAAAAAAATCAACACGCCTTCATGATGAAAGTCTTGGATAGATTCAGAAAGCAAGGCCCATAAATAAACATAGTAGCAAACCAGAATCCAACATCAAAATAAATGGAGAGAAACATGATGCAGTCCCACTAATATATGACAAGGCTTCCCACTCTCTCCCTACCTATTCACTATAGTACTAGAAGTTCTAGCCAGATTAAATAGAAAACAAAAAGAGGTCAAAAAGTTAAAAATTGGAAAAGAACAAATGAAAATATCACTATTAACAGGTAATAAGATAGTATATTTAGTGACCCCAAAATATCCACCAAAGAACCCTTAAGCCTGAGAAACAACTTTAGCAAAGTGATTGGATATACAATTAACTCAAATAGATCAGTAGCTTTCCTCTACTAAAAGGATAAACCGGCTGAAAAGGAAGTTATGGAAGCAACACGCTTCACAATAGTCTCATATTTTAATACCTTGGTGTGACACGAAAAAAGCAAGTCAAAGTTCTGTAGGACAAGAACTTCAAGTCTCTGAAGAAAGAAATTGAAATTCTCAGAAGTTGGAAATATCTCCCATGGCCATAGATTGGTGTCCCAAATAATTTAGTAAAAATGGCTTTCTTGCCAAAAGTAAGCTCTGATTCCATGCCCTCTCCATCAATATTCAAACTCAATTCTTTATAAAGATAGAAAGAGCAATATGCAAAATCATTTGGAATAACGAAAATCCAGGATATTGAAAAACTATTCACAACAATAAAAGAACTTCAGAGGGAATCATCCCTGACCTCAAGCTGTATTATAGAGAAATAGTGATAAAAATGTATAGTGACCATAAAGAAACAATGACTTCAGGAAGTTCACACGCAAACAGATAGGTCTAAAGTATATCATCCTGTATGAGGTAACACAATCCCAAAGGAAAAAATATGGTATGCACTCATAATAAGTGGATATTATCCTAAAAGTTCCGAATACCCAAAATGTAATTCACAGACCACATAAATCTTAAGAAGGAAGAAAAAAGTGTGCATGTTTCCGTCCTTCTCAGAATGGGGAACAAAATACTACTGGGAGGAAATATGGAGATAAAGTGCAGGGCAGAGACTGAAGGAACGACCATTCAGAATCTGCCCCACCTGTGGATCCATCCCGTATATAAACACCAGACCCTGTCACTATTGTGGATACCAACAAATAATTGCTGAAAGGAGCCTAATATGGCTGTGTCCTCAGGGGCTCTGCCAGAGGTTGGCAAAAACAGAGGCTCATGCTCACAGCCAACAATCAGACTGATAATGGGGTCCACAGTGGAGGAGTTAGAGGAAGGACTGAAGGAGCTGAAGGGGTTTGTAACCTTACAGGAAGAACAATAATATGAACCAAGCAGACCGCCCCCCCCCCCCCACAGAGCACTCAGGGACTAAGCCAGCAAACAAAGAGGGGGAACCATGGCTCCAGCTAAATACATAGCAGAGGATGTCCTTGTCAAACATCAGTGAGAGGAGAGATCCTTGGTCATGTGAAGGTTGGTGCCCTAGTGTAGGCAAATACTAGAGCAGGGACATGGGAGTTGGTGGGTGGGGGAACATGCTCATAGAAGCAGAGGGAGGGTGGAATGGTAAAGGGAATTTCTGGGGTGAAACCAGGAAATGACTAATATTTGAAATGTAAATACACACACACACACACACACACACACACACACACACACACACACACACACACACATACACACACACCGAATATGATGGCTTTAACTGTGACTTCAAGTGGGTTTATATGCAATCACAGGATGATCTAAATTTTGGTCCCATTGTTGCTAGGGTTTTGATAAATTAGAGTAAATGTGTTTGCATCTCAATCTCCAAATGAAATCATGGTTGCTTTTATCATAACCAAGCTCCTCAATTTTTTTCATCATAATACAAATCTAAAGCAGATCTAAAATATAAAGTTTTTCTGGCTGGACAAATATTTTACTGCTACAGCAAGAAGCTCTGGTTTCAATCTTCAACAAGGAAAAAAGGAAGAAAAAACAAACGAACAAACAAACAAACAAATTTTAAATATAAAAAATAAAGAACACATATTTCCTCAGGCCCAGGTACATTTGTAAGGCTGGGGACTTCAGTTTCAAGGCCAGTCAAAGCTGCAGGTGAGGTTTCAGACAATCCTGAGATATTCAGTTAGAGCTTACTTTCCTAAACCAAAACAACAAATAAATAACAACAACCTGACCTGAATTATATCTGAAGTCCAAGCACTTCTGAGGCTGAGAGCAGCCTCTGTATTTTGAGGCAATTGGAGCCTATACATAGAAATTTCGGGAATCTGCCATTTTAACAACAGGTAGAGGTAAATGAAGACTGGTTTTCAGTTCGTTTTTAATGAATTCCTGGCAGGCAGCAGCAGCTAAAAGAATGTTTTAATCTGTTGGCTCCACTAACTGACTTCCAATTTAATCACTCCTCACATCCCCAAGCCCCAAGAAGACTTCCAGGGTCTCCAATTCCCTGGCCTTCCTGCTTTCTGTTAGGAGATAATTCTGTTCAAACTCCTGCCCTTAGCGAAGTTCTCTGTTTTTCTCAGCAGAGACCTAAGTGGGAAAAGTTGATTGTGAGCCTGGAAGCAGTACCTTCCTGAGTCCAGTGAGGGTCACCTCCTCTCCTTACTCCTAAAGTAACACCTCCACCCCTCCACCTTCTTCCCCACACAGGCCCCCAGCTCAAACAGGATTAATCATCTTTCAACAGACAATTGACTACCTCTACTGAGACTTCTCCCTACCACGCTTCCTCAAGAACCTTGCTTCCACAAGAACTCGGCTTGATGACTACCACAAAGCATACTGGGTAACAGGGTTTGGATAGCGGGAAAACAATCTCAGCCAAGGTCCTTGCTGATTGGCAGTGTTTGCACATGTGTACTAAGGGTGAGAAAGGCTCAATCAGTCGTCTGTCATTGAAGAGCAAAAAGGAGGTAGTATTTTAGCTGCCACTACTACCCAGAGGCTTTCCATTTTCCAAGTTTACAATACTAACTTGAAAGCTAAAATAAAACGGACCCCAAACAAGACTCTCCTACTTTGTTTCAGATGAAGGTGCTGTTGTTTGTAATTTTCAATTGTTTTATTTATTTAAGTAATTTGTTTTTGCATGTTTGTATTTATAAACATGCATGTGTGGTGCACATAGAAACTAGAAGAGAATTCCAAAACCCATGGATATAGAATTAAAAATGGTTTTGAGCCATTGTGTGGGTCCTAGGAACTAAAACTTGGTTCTGTCCAAGAACAACAAGTGCTCTTAATTTCTAAGCCATCTTTCCATCCCTGTCCTTTGTGTCTTTTAAGGTGTGCTGATCATTTTTCTTGAAAAATGTTTATTTGTACTATACAGTGGAGATTACAAAATTATAACACTTTCTTAATATTGACAATTTCCTCAAAGAGAAAAAACAAAAAGACAAAAACCATCATTTTAATGGATTGTGTAAATCACATAAAGAGTATTGTAAAAACCTGATGCATATACATTTCAGTATAAGTATGAATAAGAAGGCGGCAAATAGACATTTGCAGCATTCTCAATCACATTCCAACTTCCTTTTTTTTTTTTTTTTTTTTTTCAAGGCAGGGTTGTAGTCCTGGACCTCACCCTGGTTACCAACTGCTGGGAATAAGGCATGAACCACCTCTGACTGCCCAAACTTAAATCTTGAGACAGGTTCTCTCTGATTGTGCAGCTCACCAATGCCACTAGCCTGGCTAGCCAGCAAGCTGTCTTCAACTACTTTTCACTGGGTTGCAGCCTGCATTTTTAAAGCTGATTTAAGACCCCCTCCTTAATTTATATACTTTCAAGGAAAGCACATTACCAAAACAGCCATCTCTCTAGCCCCTCTGAGAGGTTTGTTCTCTTGTGGTAGCCACTGTATTTTTTTTTTCTTCTCTAATCATGCCTAAGTTTAGGCTCCTAAAATGCTTATTGCTGGTTTTGCTTGTTTCCTTACAAGAGCAAACTCGGTTTCTTGCTCATTTTACAATTTGCAGTTAATTTGGCAAACTGGACAACCTAATATTTCATTTGCAAGACTTATAACTGTGTTTTGTTTGTTTGGTAGGATTTTTTTTAATTTGGTGCATTTGTTGGTTTGTTTGGGGTTTTGTTGTTATTGTTTTGTTTTGTTTCTTTGTTTGTTTTTGTTTGTTTATTTTTGCCACTGAAGATGAAACTCATCACATTTAAATGGTGATTTACCACTGAGCTACATCTTCAGCTAATCTTGCATTCTGAATGTTTGCTGAGAAGTTATCTCATATGTGTTTTAAAGGAAACTACAATTACTGTGAACCCTAAAATTGTCCCCTTTTGCTATACAGTCTAGAAATCTGATGCCCTCTTCTGACCTCTTTAAAAAACAGGCAAATACCTCCAAAAACACATACCTTCAGATTTATCCAACATACTGTCTACTTCATCTCTGTGAAGAAAGGAAAATAAAAAATTAATGCAAGAAATATAGTGGACTGGTAGGACATTTTTCTTACCCACACAAAACTTTAAAAAGAACCTTCTTTTAATTATTTATAATAAATATATAATGTTTGGTTAGGGACAAATGTAATATATATATATACATATATATTATATATATATATATTTATATATACATATATATATTTATATATATATTTATATATATAAATGTAATATATATATATATATATTTATAATACATGGTGGAGTATCAAAGTGATCTTGTATCCTTTACTTTTACCAATTCATACATTAACACCCACAGTAGTTTATTCATTACTTTCCCACTCTTGCTGAGACCCTTCTTCTTTCCAGTTGGTCCCCCTCTTATTTTCATGATTTTTCTCCTTTTCTTTGTGTGTATATCTTGGAAGATCTCAGGCAGGTGATCATATTGTACTAGTTGCTATGTGTTTGTTATCACAAGGTCTGAAGGACCTCAAGCTGGGCTTGAACTCAACATATAGCAGTGTCAGATTTGTATTGCTATCTTACTGAATCTACTTCTCCAGTGAAGGGAATACAAACACTACTTATGAAGTAATCTATTGAGCTGGCAAAAATATTGATAATGTTACCCCATATCTTCATCTGCTTCTGCTTGAGGCGATATATTCTCATTTTTATCAAATGCTGGGCTCTTTACTGTATTAACAATAGAAAACAGTAACATTTGAAAGGATTCTATATAAGTAATAGTTAATAAAGTACTATCGATTTGAATTTCTCTGGAAAAACTCTCCATGTGAATTTTTGGAAAAGATTTTAGAAAGGAAATATTTACACCAAGAAAATCCAGGACACAAGGAGATGACAAAACTTAAGGATAATAGGTATCAATGACAAGTAAGTTTTTCAAATTTAGGGACAGTGAATATATTCAACAAAATTATAGAAGAAAACTTCCCTAACCTATAGAAAGAGTTGCCTATGAATATACAAGTAGCGTACAAAACTCCAAATAGTTTGGACCACAAGAGAAATTTCTTCTATCATATAGAAATCAAAACTCAAATTGCATAAAAAAAAGAAAGAAAGAAAGAAAGAAAGAAAGAAAGAAAGAAAGAAAGAAAGAAAGAAAGAAAGAAAGAAAGAAAGAAAAGAAAAAGAAGAATATTAAAAGCTCTAAGGGAAAATGGTCAAGTGACTTATAAAGGAAATCCTATCAAAACTAAACCTAACTTATCCCCAGAGATTATGAAAGCCATAATATCCAGGGCAGATGTCATACAGACCCTAAGGGAAAAGAAATGCCAGACAAGGCTACTAGACGCATCAAAAAATTTTACAATAGATTGAGAAAACAAGGTATTCTGTGAAAAAAACGATATCTACACAATATGCTCGAACAAATCAAGCCCATCAAGGGGGTAATAATGGGAAAACTCCAATATAAGGAGGGAAATTACACTCTACAAAAACCAAGAAATTGATCTTGAAGCAAACCTAAAAGAAGAAAGCTACATGAATCACATTTCAACTCTAACAAGAAAAATAACAGGAACAACTACTTTTCCTTAATATCTCATAATATCAGCGGACACAATTCACCAATAAAAAGACACAGAATAACAGACAGGATGTGTAAGCAAGACCAAGCATACTAGAAACAAATCTCAGGGACAAATACAGATATTACCTTAGAGTAAAAAGGCTGGAAAACAATTATCCAAGCAAATGTTCCAAAGAAACAAGTTGGAGTAGCCATTCTAATATCAAATAAATTCGACTTTCAACCCAAAGTTATCAAAAAAAAAAAAAAAAAAAAGAGGAGGGACACTTCATATTCATCAATGTTAAAATTTACCAAGATGAATTCCCAATTCTGAACATTTATACGCCAAATGCAATGTCATCCACACTCATAAAAGAAACTTTAGTAAAGCTCAAAAACACACATTGCACCCCAAACAATATTAGCTCAACACCCCTCCCTCATCAATGGAAAGTCCCTGGGAACAAAAATTAAAAAGAGACACAGTTAAAATAACAGCAGTCATGAAACAAATACATGAGTTGATATCTATAAAAAATTTATTCGAATAGAAAAGGATATCCCTTTTTCTCAGCCCCTCATGATGCATTCTCCAAAATTGACCATATAATCAGTCACAAAACTTGTCTCAACAGATATAAAAATATCGAAATAATCCTATGCATCCTATGAGATCACTAAGGACTAAGGCTGATCTGAAATAGAAATATAAGTAATTAAAAACACACATAAACATAGAAGGTGAACAAAAATATAGTCAGTGATAACTCAGACAAGGAAGAAATAGAGATAAATTTAAGACTTTTTAGATTTTAATGAAAATGAAGCTACAACATACCAAAAGTTATGGGACACAATGGAAGCAGTTCTAAAAGGGAAACTCATACCTCTGAATGCCTCTGAATCGAAATTGGAAAGAGGATACTGGAGTAGGTTGACAGCACACCTAAAAACTCTTGAACAAAAGGGAGCAAATTCACTCAAGATGTCTTTAAGGCAGGACAAATATCAATCTCATGGTTGAAATCAACCAAGTGCAAACAAAGGAATTACATAAAAAAATCAAACAAGCTAGGAGCTGGTTCTTTGAGAAAATCAACAAGAATTATAAACCATTAGACAGACTAAGTACAGGGCACAGGGACAGTATTTAAATTAACAAAACCAGAATTGAAAAGGGAGACATAACAACAGAAACTTAGGAAAGTCAAAGAATAATCAGATCCTACTAAACAAGTCTATACTCAACAAAAATGGAAAATGAGGAAAACAAATGGACACGTATCTAGACAGATATCAGGTACCAAATTTAAATCAGGATCAGAGAAATTCTGTATTACATCCATAACTCCTAAAGAAATAGAAGTAGTCATTAATAATCTCCCAACCAAAAAAAGCCCAGGATCTGATGAACCATCAGAGTTCAATAAGATCTTCATGTGATAGACCCTGACTTAGATTGTTTCTCACTTGAAGGTAAAGCCCCTGGACATTCCCCAAGCTTGTTTTCCCTGATCTCTAAAAATGCAGCCAGAAAGAAGTTCTTTGTTGTCTATAGTGAGCAAACAGACTTTTCATTTCTTATCCTTACAGCCAGAGATATGGTAATTGTAATTTTACCAAGGACATCCAGCAGAAAATAACACTCCTCTCAACTCTTCCCATACCTTCCCAAATCTCCTCCCAACCCTCCTAAACCCTCCCAACTCTTCCCAACTTCTCCCATCTCTCCTCCCAACTCATCTCAGTTCCTCAGCTAGCTGTTAAAAGCCCCCCACTGTCACCATTCAGGGTCAAAATCCCTTACCCTGCACAGTGTTAAAAATGTCCTCAGTTAGCTGATAATAAATCCTCTTGCAGTTTGCATCAAGTGTGGTTTTCTCTGGAGTTATTGGTGTCCTGGACAGTTCATCCAGGGACTTGAGTGGAGGCCAAACTTTGGGGTTCTTACATATGGGGGCTCGTTTGCCTGGATTTGTGGCCTATCCCATTTCTCAGAGATGCCACTTGCCGGTAGGATCCTGTCTTTGTCTATGTTTTTGTCTGCCGGCAGTGTTTGAATTCAGAATTCATGGTTTACAATCTTTCTATTCTGTATGGAGGGGAGGGTTACTGACAGGCATGTCAGGAGTAATCGCACACTATACTGGGAGACATCCCTGGAGGTCTGAGGGAGCTCCAGGGATGCCTGGACATCTCCCATCAGGGTGCCAAGTAAGTGTGTGCTCACTTGGCCATCTTTTAATGTTCCTGGGTACCAAGTGAGAGTGTGTTTACTGTTTCTGTTACTGGGTGCCAAGTGAGAGTTTGCTAACTCGGCCATGTGTTTCCGTTACTGTATATATTGTTTGTCTCCCTGTATGTGACTATGCAGTTTGGATAGACTATTAGCACTCCCCTTGGATTGACTCATGAGCATCAAACTGAAATTATGACTAGGACTCACAATCTCTTTGTAGATGTCAAAAAGAGATTTTGGAGAACTTTCTGCTCTACAAAATTGCCACCTGTTGATGTTAGTTGACCACCAGAGAGCACCTGGTTGAAACCTTGAGTACAGAAGAACAAGCTGGGCTCCCTAGTCCTAGCTTTCTGCCACTAAGTGGAAAAAAAAAACCAAAACAAAACGAAGATGTAAATGGCGGGGGGAAGGGAGGAATGCAACCCTTGGCTCCTCTTGAGATATTTCCAGAGATGTAATAACCTCCAGAATGGCGTGATACTCCACCCTCATATCCCCAACCGGTCCCTTCCCAGATATCTCAAAAGGGTACTGCTGGAAACATGGGGGCGTGACCAGCTTCTGGAAACCAAGACAAATGAGCTCAGAGCCTATTGAGACCAGACTCAACAATCGTGCTGGCTTTAAGTACTTATGGCCCTACTCCAGCAGACCATGGAAATGCAGCTCCTTCAGTATTGGCCTTTTTCCTCCTCTGATCTCTACAATTGGAAGGCAAAACATGCCCGCTTCTCTGAAAACACCTCTAGCCTTACTAATCTAATGGAATCTCTCATGTTCTCTTATCAGTCCACTTGGGATGACTGTCAATAGCTATTGCAGTTTAATTTTACCACAGAGGAGAAGGAAATGATTCTGCTTGAGACAAGAAATATGTGCTGGGAGCCAATGGATGGCTGACACAACTTCCAAATGAAATAGATGCAGGCTTCCCTCTGAATGGTCCTGACTGTGACCCTAACAGGCCTGAAGGTAGCAAGCAGTTGACACATTTACACAGGGGTAGGGTAGCAGGAAAGGGAGGAGCTAACAGGCACCCAAGCAATTTGGTCAAGGTAAGAGGGATCCTAAAGGGGAAAAGGAGCCCCCAGCAGTGATTTTAGAATGCCTCTTAGAATCATACAAGCATTACGCTCCCTTTGACACTATGTCAGAGAGCCAGCAGGCAGCAGTGGCCATGGCTTTCATTTGGGCATTCTGCTTCTGACATTAGGCGAAGGTTACAGCATTTAGAGAGTCTGCAAACATTATCTTTTCAAGATCTGTTTAAGGAGGCAGAGAAAGTGTACCATAAGAGAGAGACTAAAAAAGAAAAAGGAGAAAGAGAAGAGAGAGTAGCTGAGTCAAGAGAAAGTAGACCAGATGGAAGGCAGGATAGAAATTTAATTAGGATTTTGGATACATTAGCAGTTGATAAGGTAGTTTATAGAAAAGATGGAGGGAATAGGCAGACAGGGTAACTGGGCAACACAGGGCCAAAAAGACCTCAGATCTCCATAGGACCTTCACACCACCTGTAGATAAGGACCAATGTGGGTACTGTAAAGAAAAGGGACACTGGGCAAGAGACTGCCCCAAGAAAGAGACAGATACCAGACCACCTAAGTCCTTATCCCAGAGGATGATGACTAGTGGATATGGGGAACAGACACCCTACGTGAGACTAGGGTAACCCTAACGGTGGAAGAGACCCCCATGGCTTCCCTTCATGATATCAGAGCAGAGTTTTCAGTCCTGACAGAGCCACTGGAGAAATTGAGGAACCAGCAATCCTTAGTATTCGGGGCTACTGGTCAGAAACCATACTCTTGGACCACTGATAAGAAAGTTAATCTATGAATAAGCCAAGTAACTCATTCCTCCCTCATCATTCCTCAAGCCCCACCCCATTATTGTGGAGAGACATACTAGCATATTTAAAATCCCAAATAAGCTGCTCTTTGCAAGGAACTTCAATCCCTTGGCAAGCCTCTGTCTCTATAAATTTAACATCAAAATTGGAAGAAGTATATAGATTACATGAGCCTCAAGCCCCATCAAGAAAAGTACTAGAATGGACCTAGTTAGAGAGATATCCAACAGCCTGGGCAAAGACTGGGGGTATAATTGAGGCAAAAATGGTGCCCCCCATCATTGTGAGATTGAGAACTGGTGTGATTCCTTTCGGGGTACAACAATACACCATGAGCAAAGAGGCCGGAGAGGGCATCAGACCTCACCTTCAAAGGCTCTTAGAACTAGGCGTGTTTGGTCCTTTGTCAGTCTTCCTGGAATACTCTGTTGCTACCAGTTAAAAAGCAAGGCTTTGCCACCTGGCACTCACTAATAATCCCTTCTTACTAAAGAGACTGGGACTTTCTCATGGACCCCATATATGGGGAGGCCTTTAAAAATATTAAAAAATTGTGCTTAGTGCCTCAGCCCTAGTCCTGACAGATGTGACATGGCCATTCACTCTCTATTTAGATAAAAGAGCAGAAATAGTGAGATAGGTCCTGACCTAAGCTCTGGGGACATAGACAAGACTTGTAGTCTACTTGTAAAAAAAAAAAAAAAAAAAAAGACCAAGTGGCCAGTGGATGGCATTCTTGCTTAAAAGCTACCACTGCTGTGCCAGTACTTCTCAAAGATGCTGACAAACTGACTCTAGGTCAAGGAACTATAGTAGTAAACCCCCTCTGCCCCCATGCCTTAGAAAGCATTGTTAGACAGCTGTCAGATTGCTGGATGACTAATGCTCACAGGACCCATTATCAGAGTCTCTTACTGACTGAGAGAGTGTAGAGAGAGTGTAGTTTTCACCCCTGCTATCCCTAATCCTTCCACCTTGCTGCCTGAAGCTGACAACTCCCTACCAGTGAAGGAGTATAGACATCCTGGCAGAAGAAATCAAAACTAAGAAAGAAGTCACTGACCAGCCATGGCCAGGCTGCCCCAATTGGTACACAGATAGTATCAGCTTTTTGATTGAAAGTAAAAGAAAAGTGGTGCCAGCAGTGGTCAACGGAAAAGAAACCATCCGTGCCAGCAGCTTTTCTGAAGGAATGACTGTCCAGAGAGAAGAGCTAATCACACTCATCCAAGCCTTGCAGCTGGCAATAGAATAGAACATCAATATCTAAACAGACAGCAGGTATGCCTTTGCCACCACTCACATGCATCTTTATCTTTATCTTTATCTTTATCTTTATCTTTATCTTTATCTTTATCTTTATCTTTATCTTTATCTTTTTATCTTTAGAAAAAGGGTGCTACTCACATCTACTGGGGAAGATATTAAAAATAAAAAAGAAACCAAGAGACTGTTAGAAGCCATACACTTTGAAAAAAAACTTGTCATCATACATTGCAATAGTCACCACAAAGTCCATGAGGCCCTAGTGAAGGGAAATCTGATGCCTGACCTGGCTGCCCTAAGAGAAAAAAATAAAGAATGTCAAGACCATTATAATCTCAAAGATGCAGGCTTTGATTATACTCCAGAAGATCAGGAATTAACAGGCAAAATACCTGATATATGTGTGCATACTACCCAGGGAGTCGCTAAGACCCAAGATGGTTGCTCTGTCCTGCCCACAAGAGAAAGGTAATCTACAGCATCAATCTACACCACCTCATGCCCTTGGAAAATCAGAAGGTCAAAAAAATGTTAAGAGCTCAAATTGCTATATTATAAGATTGCCAGATGTTGCCCATGAGATTGTTAATGAATGCCAAGCATGTGCCCTCACCATTGCTGGGCACCACAAGAACACCCCCCAGAAAGTGGATAAGAGTTGACTGACCAAGAGCATACAGAAAAGTAGATTTTACTGAAGTTAAACCAGCCAAGTACAGTAATAAACATCTATTTGTTTTTTGTAAACACCTTTTCAGGCTTGGTAGAAGCCTTCCCCAATAAGAACAAGAACACCTTTGCCATGGCAAAGAAGATATTAGAGGAAAATTTCCTAAGATTTGGCATCCCTAAGGTACTTTCGTCAGCCAATGGCCCCTCCTTCATTGCCCAGGTAAGACAAGGGTTAGCCAGACAATGGGGGATCCATTGGAAGATACATTGTTCTTATATATGCCAGACTTCAGGACAGGTAGAGTGGATGAATAGAGCATTAAAAGAAACCTTGACTAAATTGGTTTTAGAGACCTGCAGAAAAGATTATGCAGCTCTTTTTCCCTTCACCTTGTTCTGAGTATGGAACACCACAGGGAAATTTAAACTTACACCATTCGAACTCCTCAACTGGGGACCCCCCCTTTAACAGAAGCAGGTGGAATGTTTGACCCTCATGTTTCTTTTTCAGAACTCCCACTAGCTCACTTGAAGGACCTACAACTGGTCAGAAAAGATGCCGTGGAAATGTTGAAACACAATAAAAAACTAAAACAAAAACACAAAAACAAAAAACATATGACCAGAAACCATCTTGGTGCCACATAAATTTCAAACAGGAGTACCTGTCCTGGTCTGGTCCCACCATTCTGGCAAACTTGAACTCAGATCAAAAGGAATCTCCCTGATGCTTCTCACAAGCCCTGCTGCCACACCTCCAGCATGTGCCCGGTTCTGGCATCCAGCCTGCCATGGCCCTCTGGCCTGGCACTGCTCACACACAGTGGGCACTGCACAGGAACCTCCCTCCCTCCCTCCTCCCACTGGCAAGAGGCTCTTTTGTCTCATTCAAGGGGCTTCTGAGGTTCTCAATCTTACATATCCTAAAGCTGTGACCTCATGTTGGCTTTGTTTGGCAGCTGGGCCAGAGGTTTAATTTTCTAACTTATAAGATCAGAACTATGTACTAGAAGGAGTGGGAAATGTTGAGACCCCAACTCAGAGTGTTTCTCCCTGGAAGGTAAAGCACCTGAACATTCTCCAAGATTTTTTTCCCTGATTTATAAAAATACAGCCAGAAAGAGACTCCATGTTCTCTACAGCCACCAAAAAGCCTTTTGGTTTCTGAGCCATACAGCTAGAGATTCAAAAATTGGAGTTTTGCCAAGGACATCCGGGCAGAGAAGAACACTCCTCCCAACTCTTCCAAACTCCTCCAAACTCTCCTCCCAAATCATCCCAATTCCTCAGCTAGTTAATAAAAACCCTCTTCTGTCACATCTCAGAGTCATACGCCCCTGCCCTGCACAGTGGAAGGAGTTTGTCCTTAGCTAGCTGATAATAAAACCTCTTGCAGTTTGCATCAGGTGTGGATTTCTCTCAAGTCATTGGGGTGCTGGCCACCTCATCCCGGGACTTTACTTCACTTGAGAGGAGGTCCATCTTCGGGGTCTTACACATGGAGACCTAATACCAAAACTCTTCACACTATTATGCAAAATCAAAAGAGAAGGAACACTATTGAATTTGTTCTATGAAGCCAGATTACAATTATATTCAAATCATACAAAAACTCAATGAAGAAAGGAAACTTCAGACCATTTTCCCTTATGAATATCGAAGCAAAAATACTCAATAAAATCACTGCAAACCAAATAAAAGAATACATCAAAACGATCATCCATCATGGTCAAGTAGGCTTCATCCCTGTAATGCAGGGATGGTTTAATATATGGAAATCTGTCAACTTAATCCACTATAGAAACAAACTCAAAGACGAAAACAACATGATCACCTCATTAGATGCTGAGAAAGCATTTGACAAACTACAACACCCATTCATAATAAAAGTCCAGGATAAATCAGGAATTCAAGGCCCATACCTAAATATAAAAAAAAAATAGCAAACCAGTAGGAAACATTAAACTAAATGAAACAATCCCATTAAAGTCAGGGACGAGACAAGACTGCCCTCTTTCTTCATACCTATTCAATATAGTAGTTGAAGTCCTAACCAGAGCAATTAGACAACAAAAGGAAAACAAATGAATACAAATTGGAAAGGAAGAAGTCAAAATATCACTATTTCCAGAATATATGATAGCATGTATCAGTGACCCAAAAATGCACCAGAGAAATCATAAACCTTATATATGACTTCAGTGCAGTAGGTGAATATAAAATTAACTCAAATATATCAGTGGCCTTTCTCTACTCAAAGGAAAAAGAGGATGAGAAAGAAATTAGGGAAAAATCACCCTTCACAATACTCACATATAATATAAAATAGCTTGGTGTGACTCTAACTTAGAAAGTGAAAAATATATATGATAAAAACTTCATGTCTCTGAAGAAAGAAATGAAACAAGATCTCAGAACATGGAAAGAACTCCCATGCTCATGGATTGGAAGGATTAATATCGTAAGAATGGCTGTTCTGCCAAAAGTAGTTTATAGATTCAATACAATCCCCATCAAAATTCCAACTCAATTCTTTTCTGAGTTAGAAAGGGCAATTTACAAATTCTCCTGGAATTTGAAAAAAACAAACAAACAAAAAAAGAAAATCAACAACAACAACAACAACAAAAAAAAACCTAGTATAGGAACAACTATTCCCAACAATAAAAGAACCTCTTGTGGAATCACCATGCCTGACCTCAAGCTGCACTACAAAACAATTGTGATAAAAACTACATGGTACAGGTATAGTGGTAGACAGGTAGATAAATGAAATAGAACTGAAGTCAGAGAAATAAACCCACACACATATAGTCACTTGATCTTTGACAAAGGAGCTAAAACCATCTAGTGGAAAGGAGACAGCATTTTCAACAAATGGTGTTGGTTCAATTGGCAGTTAGCATGTAGTAGAATGTAAATTGATCTATTCTCATCCCCTGTGCAATGCTCAAGTCTAAGTCGATCAAGGGACTGCACATAAAACCAGAGACACTGAAACTTATAGAGGAGAAAGTGGGGAATAGCCTGGAATACATGGGCAAAGGGGGAATATTCTTTAAAAAAATACCACCAATGTCTTGTGCTATAAGATTAAAAATGGACAAATGGGACCTCATAAAATTGATAAGGTTATACCTTGAAGTTCAAACTTGTAATAAGGAAACATGCTTCACTTTGTCCATAGCAGCCTTATGTATAATAACAAGAAGCTGAAATGAACACAGATGACTCTCTTTAGAGGAATGTATATAGAAAATATGGTACATGTACTTAATGAATTACTACTCAGCTATTAAAAACAATGAATTCATGAAATTTTTAAAGAAATGGGTGGATCTGGATGATATCTTCCTAAGAGAGTTAACCCAATCACAAAAAACACACATGATATTCCCACATTGATGAGTGGATATTATCCCTGAAGCTCAGAATAACCAAGGTAAAATGTGAAAAACCCATGAAACTGAAGAAGGAAGACCAAAGTGTGGATATGCCGTTCCTTCTTAGAATGGGGAACAAAATAATCATGGAAGGAGTTATAGAGACAAAGATTGGAGCTGAGAATAAAAGAATACAGAGACTGCCTCACTTGGGGATCCATCCCATAAAAAACCACCAAATCCAGACACTACTGAAGATGCCAAAAAGGGCTTGGGTGCAGGAGAATGATATAGTTATCTCCTGAGAGGATCTGCTAATGCCTGACAAATAAAAAAGTGGATGTTCACAGACATCCTTTGGACTTAGCACAGGGTCCCCAATTATGGATCTGGAGAAAGTACCTAAGGAGCTTAAGGAGTTTGCAGGCCCCTAGAAGAAAAACCAACATGAACTAACAAGTACCCCACAATTCCATGGGATTAAACCACCAATCAATGAAAACAAATAATGGGACATATGACTCCAGCTTCATATGTAGCAGAGGATGGACTAGTCAGGCATCAATGGGAGGAGAGACACTTGTTCCTGTAAAGATCCTATGCCCCAGTATGGGGAAATACCTGGGTTAGGAATTGGTAGATGGTGTGTTGGGGAGATGGGGGAGAGGGGAGAGGACAGGAGATTTTTTGGAGTGGAAACTAGAAACGGGGATAATATTTGAAATGTAAATAAGGAAAATATATAATAGAAAAAAATGGAAATAATTTATTTGCAGGTTTTATGAAATAAATTCATGTTTGGCAAACATATTATACGAACAATGTTCACATCTTTTCTTGAGGCAAAATCAAGAAAGTTCTTCTCTCTCAACATATGCTGATATAGTTCCAAGAGTAGGTTTATGTGCTGCAAAACCTTGTATATAGGAATAGAGAGATATAGGTAAAATTAGAAATGAAGTATATGTAAGCTCTTAACAAAGACTTCTTCCATTTCAGGTGACTAGGTAAAGTCTAATGAACTGCAGGACACAATTAATACTGGAAATGCTATACCTTCCGATAGAGCCTCCTCTGAAACTTTTATGTCATCATCCTCATCATCAAAGTCCAAAAGTAATAAGTAACCTTCCTTTGGTATCACCTTCAATTTCTTAAGAGCCATTTTTCTCATAAGAACTCAGTAGTCTTCTTAGTTAAAAAAAAAAAACAATAAAAAAAAAGAAAAAAAAAGAACTTAGTTACCTGATTAAAAATTATCATTTAAATAATTAAAAATAACAAAAAATCAAAAAATTATTTTAGCTCAATGAAAGATCATTTCTTTTTTACTTAACATGTATATTTTTAATCAATTGCCTTTGAGAGAGTTCTGTGTACATATTCAATATGGTGATGCATATATATATATATACACTTACCCATACCATTTCCTCCGTGTATCCCATTTATCATGTCCCTCTCCCTCACAACTTGTTTTAAAAACTTCTTTAACTCACTTCTTTAAAAACCTCCTTTAGAACCTAAGTTATCAATCTGCCATTTCTCAGTTTAAAAAGAGACAAAAACTGGCCAACCTTCAAAATATGAGTCCTCCCCTCCTCCCAAAAAAATGATGAGCAACATCCTTTAACCGTTGAGGCATCTGAATTTTGGTCCTATCTCCCACAGAATATTTTTAAACAAAACATCAGCAATTCTCTTTAACAGTTTATCTCAGTCTAAGGTAAACTCACAGTTCTATCCAGAAAGATAAAGAACATGGTAACTGTATATTCATATCAAAAAGATCCACCACTAAGTCTACAAAAAAACATGAACTACCACCACCACCCACACAGAAAGACCTTATATTGGAGAAATTAGTGATTTGGAGAAGCCGAGGATTTCAAACATCTGAAGATTCTAAGTTCAAGGCCAGGCCAAGCCGGGCCAGCTGAAACTACAAAGATAGATCCCATCCTACAGAACCTAAACTGAGAGAAAAAGCTGAAATTGGTGGTGCAAGTCTTTAATCCCAATACATGGGAGACTGAGACAGAAAGATCTGTGGTCAGAATCCATCCCCAATGACTTATGAATCTCTTACAATATCTCCTCTTCTTCTTTTCATTCATCTTCCTATGCCATTCTACTGTCTGCAATGTTCATACAGTCTATACCAAAGGAACACACCATAGAGAAGACAATGAGGAGGGAGGAATCCTCAGTGTGTTTCTAAGGGATCCTGAACATCACACAGGACAATCGCCAAGGCATCTCACCAATGGCTCCCTGTTCCCTGACCCACAGTCCTGCAGCTGGTTCTCTGATCCTATCCCCAGGCCCCAAGCTTTTCTCTTCCAAGGGTTCCCAATTCTCTATGGCCCTGACCTGTTCGATCCTCTTCCATGAATACGGTCCTCCACCTTCCATTCACCCTCAGATTCCACAGAAAATGGCGATCAGAAGGCTTTTCCTCACATAGTGGCCTCCTGGGCCTGAGATTCCCCACCCTGTCACACCTCGATTAACTGTACAACAACCCTGATCAGGGCAGACTATCACTTACAGCTCATCTAAGAGGAGAACACCTTCCCAACCGCACCCTTCTGTGCTTAGCTCCTCAATGGCAAAAAAAAAAAAAAAAAAAAAAAAAAAAAAAAACGTTGTCAGAGGCCAGACCCGGACAGAAGCCTCAGAGGATCCTTTGTGATGCCAGCTGGAGCAAACAGGTCTCACCAAAGGACTGTGCTGATTGGCTGAATACACCCTGCGCATGCGTTCACGGAATACCAAGTCCTTTGAAGGGAGATTTTAGAAGGTGGGAATAATCTACTGGCTTTAAGACAAATGATTTCCAGTTTGTTGGTTGACAAGTGCTTACAGACTTGAAAATCCAGAACAAATATGTAACATATGAAATAAGCAAATGGCTCTACTTAATTTCAGCTGTAGAGGCTCTTGTAAGCATTTTTGGTTTTTTATTTATTTATGTGCATAAACATTTAATAATGTGGACTTCTGCCTGTACACATGCACAGCAGAAGAGTCTATGCTGCCCCTAAGAGTTTAGAAGGGAGCATTCAGATTTCCTACAACCTCTGGTACTCTCCTCTCTCTACTTTCCTAGTCCTCAGCTTGATAGAAGAGTGTGCTAGGCAGTGCAGGCCCTCTCACTCTCACCTATGTGCTTGGCCGCTCAGGCCCTCTCTCTCACTTAGGCGTTAGGCTGGGCAGGTCCTCTCTCTCTCTCTCTCTCTCTCTCTCTCTCTCTCTCTCTCTCTCTCTCTCTCTCTCTCTCTCTCTCCCTCCCTCCCTCCGTTTCTCCCTCCCTCCCTCCCTCTCTCTCTCTTTCTCTCTCTCTCTCTCTCTCTCTCTCTTAGGTGCTAGGCTTCACATGTCCTCTCTCTCTCTCTCTCTCTCTTATGTGCTAGGCTTCCCAGGACCTCTCTCTCACTTAGATGTTAGTCCTTGCAGGCCCTCTTTCTCACTTATGTGCTAGGCTGGGCAGGGCCTCTCTCTCACTTATATGCTAGGCTGCCCAGGTCCCCTCTCTCACTTATGTGCTAGGCTGAGCAGCCCCTCTCTCTCACTTATGCCTCTGTTACCTACAGAGGCCGCAAGAGAGCACTGTTTCTCTGAAACTGTGATTGTGCATATGTTATGAGCCACAATTTGGGTGCTTTGTGCCGGGTCCTCTGCATAGAATAGGTGCTTTTCTTTTCTTCTTCTTCTTCTTCTTCTTCTTCTTCTTCTTCTTCTTCTTCTTCTTCTTCTTCTTCTTCTTCTTCTTCTTATTATTATTATTATTATTATTATTATTATTATTATTATTATTATTATTATTATTATTATTATTATTATTATCATTATCATTATCATTATTATTATTATTATTATTATTATTATTATTATTATTGTTATTATTAAATTTCAAGACAGAGTTTCTCAGTGTAGCACTGTCTGTCCTGTAACTTACACCAGGCTGACTTTGAACTCAAAAATCCTTGTCTTCTGCCTCCCAAGTGCTGTGATTGAAGGCATGAACCACCAATGCCCAACCAACAGTTGCCCTTAACAGCTAGTTTTTCCATTTTTTCAACTAGTCTAGTGTGTATTTCATGTATCCAAGAGCATTCCGCCCATTTACTTCCAGTGTTTTCCTACTTGTGCATTAGATTTCCAAGGCTGGTTTGGTGGAAAGAAATGAAAGGAAGTAGCTAGACACTTTAATAATAATAATAATAATAATAATAATAATAATAATAATTAATAATAATAATTATAGAACCATTTTAATGTGTTTAAGTCTATCATTTTTTAAATGTATGAGTCCTCTTTTTATGGGTTCACCTTCATGAAAGAAGGGGACATCAGATCACTTTATATATGGTAGTAAGCCACCATGTTGTTGCTGGGAATTGAACTCAGGAACTGTAAAATAATAGCCCGTTCTCATAACTGCTGAGCAATCCCACCAGTTCTAGAAATATGTTTTGATTTAATTTTTATTTCATTATGATAAGAAAATGTACATAATTTCAATTTATCTGAATTTGTTAACATCTAAAAACATATTTTGAGTAAACAGACTTACATTACATTCTTCTTTTTATTTTGTACCCCAACTCCTCCAGCTGATGCCCACTCAAAACCTATCAAACCTTCCATTTTTTATCATGTTCCTTAATATTTATAAAATATTGTAACAATAAAAATGAATATTAAAAATGTTGTTTGATAGAAAACAACAATCAATTGAATAGTCTTATTTATATATTTGTCTACAGCAATACTGAAAATACTTTTTTTCTCATAAATTTTAAATAACTCCAAATATATTAACTGTATGATATATTAAAATAATATATCACTATTAGTTTTTTGGTGAACATAAATAGTCTTTAGGTTTGTTTGTTGTTTGTTTGTTTGTTTGTTTTGTTTTGTTTTTAGTAGATCTTAAAATTCTTGACTTACAGATTATGCTAACAAGACCCTGAAGTTGTCTTGTGTGAGGATAGTCCAGTGACTGGCAAATACAGAAGTGGATGCTCACAATCATCTATTGGATGGAACACAGGACTCCCAATGGAGGAGCTAGAGAAAGTTCCCTAAGAACTGAGATGGTTTGAAACCCTAAATAAGAACAACAATATTAACTAACCCATACCTCCAGAGCTCATGTCTCTAGTTGAATGTGTAGCAGGGGATGGCCTGGTAGGCCATCTGTGGGGGGAGAGGCCTATGGTTTTGTGAAGGTTATATGCCTCAGCTCAGGGTACTGCTAGGGCCTGGAGGTGGGAATAGGTATGTTGGGGATCAAGGAGAGGTAAGGGGGGAGGCGGGAGGGGACTTTTGGAATGTAAACAAAGAAAGTATATAATAATTGTAAAATTAAAAAAAATCTTGGCTTACTGTGATACAAAAAAAAAAAAAGAAAAAAAGAACAGTTTATGGACACTGGATTTCATTGTAATAAGGCTGTACTTGAATGTCCCTCACATCACCAAAGTATTTTACCTCCATAGTACTAAGGGTAGAGTTGACATATCTGCTGTGGCAAGGAATGAACTATAGGCATGATTTTTGGATACTAATTTCCTGCTATGTTCAAAGCTATTTGATTTGCATGATTGTTGTCATTCTCAGGCCACAGGTAACAAGGTACATTCACTTAAGGAATGGGTGTTTATTAAGATGGTCTATCCATGAAGTCATTGATCAACTGTTTCAATGAAGAATTGTTCTGCTTGGAGAGTGTCACAGAAGTTAGTTGATGATAGTTTCATTGGATGTGATTTTTTTTCAAAAGCATTCATCTCAGAATAATAGTAACTTATAAAGTCCTCTTCAGAATTTATACAATAATAATAAATATCAAGCAAACCCTTTAGTCTCACTCTTTGCTGTTCTCTTATAAGCCACCTCCCAAATTAATTGTCTACATTTATTTTGGTTTATAAACAGTTTTGAAAAATTTAAGCTGTTTTGAAAACCATAGTATAGTGTAAAAATATCAAATAAACAATCCTACTAATACAGACGCTGAGATAGGGGAAGCATGTTTTCAAGACCATTATGTGGCACACAGCAATACAGTGTTATGTACAAACAAGAAGAAAGACTATATGGATTATACAATATTGGACTTATTAATCCTATTTACCAAATTAGGAACAACATAATGAAAAACGGACAATTTCTAATTCCTCATATTTTTGAATTTCATTCAATTAGGTTATGATGGTAATATTAATTTTCATATTAATAGATATTAAGGTAAAGTGATTGTTACTTTCTATTAGTTTTATTCTTAGAGGTGGAAGCATGTTTTTGTGGATTTGTTGTAAGATTACTTTCTTGTTTCTTCTATGGTGTAGTTTCACTCCTTGTGTTGTTGTTTTCCACCTATTATTTTTTGTAGGGCTGGATTTAAGGAAATATTATGTGTAAAATTGGCTTTGTCGTTGTATATATTGTTTTCTCCGTCTATGGTGATTGAGAGTTTTGTTAGGTATAGGAGCCTAGGCTGGCATTCATGTTCTCTAGAGGTGGAATGGATGCTGAGATTAATATCTTTTTTATGAAAATACATCCATGAGTTGAGAGAGGAGGACTTCCACTGGCCTTTGTAACCTAGTGCCATGTTCTAGGTGCTGCTAGTGAATGGGGAACTAAGTGACACCCCAGTGACAACAGAAACCACCTCTTTCAGAATCCAACCTAAGAATGTCAGGCAGAGTTTATTTTGGCTGACTCATGGTAACCAGATCTTATATGGAGAGGGTGGGACTCATGTATCACTTCAGAAAATGCTTTTAAGTTTAGTCTTATATATTTTACAGAGAAGGAAAAGAGAGAAATAACTTCATGAAGGATAACACCCAAGAAAGCAAATGATCAAGGCAGCTTTATAGCAACACACAAATCTGCCCAACACTAGTGTTTACTAGTGGTTTGTTGGTGTTAAATAGCCATGGAGGCTACTGGACCATAGAGGGGCTGGAGAAAGTCAGATTGCTTTTTGTTATTGTTTTATTTTATTTTAACATTTCCCTTTTGAATTCAGGCAGTCTCATTTTAGATTTTTCCTGCTGCTAAGACCACTAGTGTTCTTTGGTACATTCAACCTTACTGATCTCCAGGCGACTAGACTTGTCAGGATCAGAGTGGAAACTGGATATTTTACAACCAATTATCTGGTCCACTTGCCTACCTCTGGTTATCCCAGTTTCTCCACCTAAATTCGTTAATGATAATTTCCTCATCATGCAGCCTGCCATGATTCACAGACAGGTACAACAATTGCTTCTGCCTCAGTATTAAATTCAAGTCCTTTGTCTTCTTCAGGAATGTTAATATTTGACAATATACAAATGCATTTATCTGAGGAAGAATGGGCTATGCTAACCCATTGAAGAAGACACTCTACAGTGTTGTAATGCTGGTCATCTACAAGCTAACCACCTGACTAGTTTAAAACTGGTTAACTATAACTCCTTTCCTTTGTGTATACATTGTGTAACCTGGACTGTAACGGTGAAAAATACACTCTGGGAGATATTACCTTTTGGGTTATAATTGATTTAGATTGCTTCTTCACTGTTGAATCAGGAATGGCTACAGAAAAAAAATATTTTCTATGTTATTTTTTGTTTTGGGGTTGTTTGTTTTCTTTGTTTTTTTAAGATACAATTTCTCTGCATAACCCTGGCTGTCCTCAAGATCAATCTGTACAACAGTTTTACCACAAACTCACCTGCCTTTGCCTCCCAAGTTCTGGGTTTAAAACATGCACCACCACCATCCAGCTCAGCGTGAAAGTTCTTAATTTTAGTGAGGATCAATTATTTCTCTTAGAATGAATATTTCTTCCATGAAATCTAGAACTCTTAACTCTCTTAATCATACATATACTCCAATTTTCCTAAAATCTTTTATTTTGTTCTTACATGCCCTTGTGAATTATTTTACATACAGTATGAAGTTGAGATTGAGATTGAGGCTGACTCTTTTACCTATTATGTGTCACTGCTCTCAGGTGAAACAAAACATACAGCACAAATTATATATATGCATAATTTTATAAAACTATGGTGTATGTATTATATATAATTTATTTTATATGTAATATATTTTATCATTTATAATATTTTGTTATATAATATACTTTAAATATACTTTAAATATACTTTAAAGTGAATTACAGGGTGTGATCTAACAATAGCTGTCTACCAACTGATATTCTAAGAACCTAATAGTTATTCAGTCAATGAGGTGGATTGTCACAGGTAGTCTCCAGTGTATTATGGAATACTGAAAATGGCCTGTATTGACAGTGAAGGAATGGGCTTCCCAATGAGGGCAAACAGGCAAAGAAAACAAACTCTCTTCTTCCACGTCTTTCATATAGTTTGCAGAATATTTATATAAGTGTGTGCCAGGTTTAAGGTGACTTTTCCCACTTGAAAGATTCAGATTCAAAATGGATCTTGCCATTTCAAATTATTAAGAAAAAATCCATTAACGTCTTGCCCAGTCAGTTGGATTTTAGTTAATTTTTGATGCAGTAAAGTTCAAACCCAAGAACACTCATCACATTGTCCAATTGGCTCCCCATCATTTATTGACACTTATACCCTTCCTTCATTGAATTGCTTGTGTATTTTGTTAAAAGTTACTTGGCAATTTGTATACATATGTCCAGACTGAGCTTTTTGACTTTTTGTTGTTATTATTTAACTCTTAAACAATTATAAATAAGCCCTCATATCTATTACACAATATTTTTCTACTTTATTCATTCTTGTTATTTTTTGCATTGTGAAGAAAGAGATGGCTCAATTCTTAAACAGTACATGTTAAACTTCCCGTTCTGTTTATAACACCAAATATAGTTTAACAAAAAAACTGTCTAATGTCAGGTAGTGTGGGAAAAGGTCTTCAATCCCATCATTTGTGGGCTGGGGGCATAGGCAGGCGAATTTCTGAGTTTGAGGCCACCTTGGTCTACAGAGTCAGTTTTTGGAAAGCCAGGGGTAAACAAACAAACTTTGTCTAGAAAACAAAACAAAACAAAACAAAACAAAAGAACAAAAAAACCAAGAATAAAAACCTACTTGTGTCTCTAAGTCTTCTGGTCTCTTTGGACCCTGAATACATATCACACACACACACACACACACACACACACACACACACACACACACACACACACACACACACACACACACACACACACGCACACACATGCACCCTCACACGCAGAAAAACACCGTTCAGATTTTAAAATACATTATCTGACTCACTAAGAAATAAAACTACATCAGTGCCCCTGGTGCCAGAAAACCTTTAATCATAATACAAATTTAGTTGAACATCAATGATTTTATACAGGAGAGAATCCTGTTTAACTGTATTGAATGTGAGAGACCATTCCTTCAAATATTTCACCTCATTAAGCACCAGCTGACCCACATTGCTGACCATCCCTATACATGTAACCTGTGTGAGAAAATGTTTAACAGACGATCAAGGCTTCTCAGACACCAGAATGTACTTAGTCAGAAAACTCAGACAGAATTACCAAGCTAAGGAAAATTAGCATATTGCAGGGACAGAATGTAAAGAAGGTTTAAAATCTAGAAAATTTGGGAGAGTTATGTTTCATATCATAAAAAAAGATACAATAGAATTCTACGTTGCTGCCCACTGTCTTTCATTATCTGTGCTATCCACACACTTTTTTTGTATTAGTAATAAAAGAAATGAGTATTTCTTTGACATTTGTATCCATACCTATGTTTTTGTTTGACATCTGTGTTCACAGCAATGTTTTCTTAGACACTATACTCTGGTTTCAGGTACCATGGACTATGATTTAAATCTTCACTTATCTCAGAAGAGATGTAAAATGCTATTAGGGCTCTTGAAGTCAGAAAGGATTAATATTCATGGCACAGTTTCAGTGGCTATAATGTTGACCGTCATAGAATACCAAAACAAAGATTCAGGTAAATTTATGAACAACATGATAAGATTGTGTCTTCCTTCAGTGTAAGCAAGGTAGTTGTCACCTCAGTTTCTCCCTTGACATTGTCTATTTTCAAGGAAGCTTGGGGAACACAAGAAGACCTGAAAGCCAACACAAACCTTAGAAACTTGTAAGCATTTGAAGTCCACTTACAGATCTCACTGTCCATACTAGTTATCCATCTCTCTGGAAGTAAAAGAGAGCAGTAAAGTGACTTTGATTATTTTGGCTTTTATTACACACACTGGACTTTTTAAATGATTGAATACTACTCCTGTGCCTAAAGGGTTGTACAATTTGTGATTTCTTAATTTTAAATGAGTATAGCAGTTTTCTCTATAGAAACGTTTGAGCATTTAATTTATTGATAAGGTCAGTGCATGGGAGCTTATGTACCCTCTCCAACATGGTATGCATCTGGGATACTCGAGGGTCTCATCCACTAGTAGTCTGGCAGAGAAACACATGTGGCTTATACTTTTGGTCCCAATTAGAAGCAAGGTAGATTGAATCCCAGGTTTATGTTGAAATAACAACTTTTTGGCCAGGAGGATTCTTCTTAAGATGGCCATGGAGTCAGAGAAGTGAATCCTGGCTTGTGAGTTCATGAAAGACAAATTATATTGTGCTAGATACTTTAAGCAACATGGTAGGTTCACACACCGAGACACACCGACACAGACACACACACCAATACGAATTCACTCTAGGATCACAGAGAATAAAATTCTCCTTAATAATAATTGTTGA
Organism: Mus musculus; assembly: GCF_000001635.26. Taxonomy (NCBI): domain Eukaryota; kingdom Metazoa; phylum Chordata; class Mammalia; order Rodentia; family Muridae; genus Mus; species Mus musculus. The sequence goes on from NC_000087.7 coordinate 89,753,703, forward strand.
GATGAGTTTTCTCTAACACCAGAAAATAATCTGTCCTGGAGCTGATTTTTTAAATTATTTAATCAATCAACATCCCAAAACTAGTATTCCTTCTCTTCTCTGCTCCCTGACTTCTCCTCCACTCTTGCTACCCCAATCCACTCTTCCTCAATTTTTCTTCAGAAAAGAGATCTTCCATGAAAACTCCTAGTTTTGGCTATTGTAGTTGCACATCCACTCATATTGATGATAGACAGGCCTGGCAGAATTTCATCCCATTGGCTATGGAAATAGAGCTAAGTGGAAGACAGGCTATGTGAACCAATCTTAACAAAAATGTACCCTCATTAACCATAAACTCTTTTTTATCTCTCTTTTTTTTAATTAGGTATTTTCCTCTTTTACATTTCCAATGCTATCCCAAAAGTCCCCCATAGCCACCCACCCCCACTCCCCTACCCACCCACTCCCCCTTTTTGGCCCTGGCGTTTCCCTGTACTGGAGCATATAAAGTTTGCAAGTCCAAAGGGCCTCTCTTTCCAGTGATGGCTGACTAGGCCATCTTTTGATACATATGCAGCTAGAGACAAGAGCTCTGGGGTACTTGTTAGTTCATATTGTTGTTCCACCTATAGGGTTACAGTTCCCTTTAGCTCCTTGGGTACTTTCTCTAGCTCCTGCATTGGGGGCCGTGTGACCCATTCCAATAGGTAACTGTGAGCATCCACTTCTGTGTTTGCTAGGCCTCGGCATAGTCTCACAAGAGACAGCTATATCTGTGTCCTTTCAGCAAAATCTTGCTAGTATATGCAGTAGTGTCAGCGTTTGGAAGCTGATTATGGGATGTATCCCTGGATATGGCAATCACTAGATGCTCCATCTTTTCGTCACAGCTCCAAATTTTGTCTCTGTAACTCCTTCCATGGGTGTTTTGTTAACTATATTACAAGTACAGCTTTACATTTTTCTCTTTAATAGTTTTACATTTTCTACATCTTCCAAGCCTGGTGGACAAAGTGTTCTTTTAGTCAAATTCTACTAATTCATACCAATATTGTCCAGGGAAGTTTCTTGGTAAGCCCTTTAGAGCATCAGTTTCTTGCTTTCTCCTGTTCCTTCATCGTGAGGAATAAAGTATAAACAGAGTACATAGCCACAGTTTCTGTCATCGATGAGGACTTGGTCTGTGAAATATACTATGCAGATTCTTAGCCTCTGAACTTGGCAATGGTTTACATATGCTGATGTGAGCAAAATGAGGAACTAAAGGACAACTTTGTTAGGTCTCAGGTCTGCTTGTGCACACTGTTACCAGATAATAATATGGGTAATGAGATCTAGTTTTTTAGTGCAGAGTCATTTGTCCCTGGTCAATATGAAAAGTTTTATACATTTCTTGAATATCACCTACTGAAATTTAATAAACTTTAAATTTAAATTATTTAATTACAACAAAAAACCAACAACAGCAATTAATAAATAATAATAATAATAATAATAATAATAATAATAATAATAATAATAATAATAATGATAAATACAGTGAGACTGATGAGCCTTCATTAACAGGACTTTAGCGTCTTTGATAGAATTTGAGTCAGGCATTGTGTACTCACACATTAATTATGAGGATCTTGCTTAATTTTGTGTACATAGAACTGGATTATCGAGTGGAATCGTTTCCCCCTCTTAAATTCTGAGCATGTGAAGAAAAGTGATGTTTCTCTTTCTTATACAATTAAGCAGATTCGATAAAAGCTTATCTTTTCCCACTTCTAAATAAGCATTTTCTTTTAATTTATTGGCATTGTTATGCTTTAACTGTTTGGTAGTTGTCTGTTAATTTTTGGTTGATCTTACGTATAAAGCAAGTTTGATAAAAATTTGGTAAGGAATTTTATGCATTTTATAATTGTAATTTTTTTTTCCACTCACCTCAAAGTGCTCTGTGGTTATAAATTGGCCTCTCAGTTAGTAATACACAACACAAATTCAATTCCACTTAACCCTTCTGAAAATGAACTTTCATGGTATTGTCTGATTTGAAGCTAATAAATCTATTTAACTAAACCAGAGACATTTGTATTAGGAAGGAAACTACTACTGTCTGTTGTTTACAAAATGGAAAAGATACTTCTACAGTAAAAGAAAGAAAGGAGGGCCTGCCTTCAGCAATTATGGGAAGTCTGTGTTACATGTACATTTTTCAATTCAGCAACATCTAGGGCACTCAGAATACACAGACGTTTCTTCATATGTGGTGAGAAAAACCAACTCTACAGGAATCCCAGGCAAGTGCTTCAAGTGAAGACTTACTCGTGGGAAAGTAGATGTAAAACCTCCCATCTGCATGGGAGGTTTGTAGGAAACAAACAAGCTCCAAATCCTATAAATGTAGTCTCTCTGAAACTTCCAGTAGGAGGTCTGCTTGTTTTTATATGATTTTATACATTTTAATGTACTTACATTATGGGTACAATTGTTTGATTAAGTACAGATGTGTGTAACTGTGCACAAACCACTGCACATGTGTAGAGATTGCAGGACAGTGTGGAAGAGCCAATCCTCTTCTTCTACCATGTATATTATTTCAGAGATGAAGTTCAGGCATGCGGTCTTGAGTGGCTAGTAACCTTACTTGAGTGGCTAGTGGGCCACCTCATACATTTCTTGAGCTTTAATTCTTTACATCCTCTGAAGAATGCCTGTTCATTCATCATGTCAAAACTCACAGAGACTATGAAGGTGGTCATGCTGCAAACCAGCATGAGTATAGAAAATTAAGCAATCAAAGTTTAAATGAGCCATTGATATTTCTTATCATCCTATCACTCCCATAGGTCGAAGTGGTTAAAACTCTCACCCAAGGCCTTCTAATATCAGTTGCATTGAACTAAAAGTGTCTGTAGCAGTATCTGCATGCACAGCGCCTGCAAGGTCTGAGATAGAAAGAGCCCAAGCAATGAGAGGGAAGGGCATGCATGCCACTATCTTTATCTCAGAAGTTATTTCTAGTTTGTAGCTTGGAAAGGAAAACATTCGAATTTCCACTAGGGTATCACTGGGTATGCAAACCTTGCTTAAATCTAAGTCTCTAGTTCAGCCTTGCCTGGCAAATGAAAATCGAATTGGATAACAATCTTGGAGGTCCTTTATATAATAAGGTATTGGCAGGGTTCTTTAAAGAATACCTTAAGGGTCCTTTGTTTATATATTATGATTTGCAGTTTTTTTTGTTTTTATGAGATTTCTGAGTGTTTGTGAACGTATATGTCTCTGTGTCTACATGTATATTTCTTGTGTTTTTTCTTTGCCTCTTTTTTATTATGTTTGCTTTGTTCTGTTCTGGTTCATTTGTTTATTTTGTATCTTAATCTTCATTATTATTGTTATTAGTATCATTAATAGTATCATTATTATTTAGATGCATGTTTGTATTTTAATAAAGGGAGAAAGAAAAAGTGTGAATTTGGGTGGGTCAAGAAGTGGAGAGATTGTAGAAGGATTTGGGGGGACAGTAATCTGAATCTATTGAATGAAAAGCTGTATTTTCAATGAAAAGTGTCTTCCCAGAAATTTTGATCTTACTATTAGTACAAAGGTTCAAAAACTGATTTTTTTAAAGAATCGTATTGTATACAGAGGACAAAAATGAAAGCTTTTCCAACTGAGAAAAGTTTCATTTTGCAAGTATGGTAAGGACCCTAGAGTTAATAATCAAGAACACAGAACACAACACAAAGCAGAAAAAAGTACAAAGCACACACAAATATACAGGCAGGAATCAAATTAGTCAATTTATTGACCTTTATAATGGAGCACAAATCCTCATCCATTCTTCATGCAGACAAAACAGATTTGCTGTAAATTCCAATGAGTTTGAGTAGGAATTCATCCAGTAACCTTTCTCATCTATTTCATTAGAGCTGACTCATCTCTGCCAAGATTCCAAGACAGGAAAAATAGACTCCATCATCCATTTGGGTATGTGTTTCCAAGTAGTTTTACAGATGATCACATGATTAAACAACTTAAATAGACCACATCTATCTTAGTACAGTTCTGGAAGGCAGAAAGTGTAAATATCAAGGAGCTGGCTAGTCTTACTAGTATTGCCTGGCACTGTGAATGGCAACCTACAAGTTGTAAGTCCTTGTGACACTTTCATGGGAGTTGTCTAAGATTATCTTTATGTCAGGTATGTATGTTAGGATTTATAACACTAGGAAATTACAGTTATGAAGTAGGAAAAAATAATTTTATGTAGGGGCTCACCAAGCATGAGGAAGAATATATATGAAGGAACTGTAGCATTAGAAAGGTTGAGAACCACTCTCTGGATGCTTGAAAACAGAAAACATGATGGAGTCATAGGCTCGTCTTGGCATCAGTCTGATATCTGCTTTAGACTATTATGTTACTTCCTTTTGTTTCTTGTGACCATGAGGGGAATAACCTAGATAGTATAGTCAAAGGACCAATCTGAGGACATGTTCAGAATCCATTTTGTGAAAACATGTGCTGTTGTATCATTTGGACAGGGCTGTCTTTGGAACCAGTGCTATTCTGCATGCACATGAGTGCTTTGGTGCTTTGCTCTTTCTTTCTTTCTTTCTTTCTTTCTTTCTTTCTTTCTTTCTTTCTTTCTTTCTTTCTTTCTTTCTTTCTTTCTTTCTCTTTAATTTTTTTATTTTTTCGAGGCAGGTTTTCTCTGTGTAGGCCTGGCTGTTGTAGAACTCATTCTGAAGACCTGGTTGGCCTTGAACTCATAAATTTGCCTGCCTCTGCCTACCAAGTCAAGGGAATAAAGGCTTGCAACACCACACCCAGCTTCTTTGATTTTTTTTTATTCTGCTATTAACTTATTGTTCCCAAGGTTGTTTATTTTATTATTTTATTTTATTAGATATTTTCTATATTTACATTTTAAATGTTATCCCATTTCATGTTTTCCCCTCTAAAAACCCATTAACATGCCCCTCCTCCCCCTACTGACCAACCTAAGCACTCCTGCTTCCCTGTTCTGCCATTCCCTTACACTGGGGTATAGAGTCTCTCAGAACCAGGATCCCCTCTTCTCACTGTGTCCAACTAGGCCATCATTTGCTACATATTCGGTGGCAGCGATGGGCCCCTCACTTTGAATTATATGGTTGGTCTTTTTTTTTAAATTACATATATTTTAACTTACATTTCAAATGTTGTATTCTTTCCCAGTTTCCCACTCCTCCAGAAACCCCCTATCACATCCCCTGTCCCCCTTCTTTCACCAGGGTGTTCCTTCACCTGTGCACCCACTCCCATCTCACAGTGTGGTGGCTAACAAGTTTATATCTCTGTATCCTCATCATTCAACACCATAATGGGTATCCTGCAGCTTATAGGGAAGATATGTCCAGATTCTGAGCATTGCAGGGTACCATCCAATTCTCAAGCCACATGTGGGTACATCTTCCTCAAAAACGTTTCATCCTGTTAATAGCTTTCAGTTGGATCTTTAAGTACCTCAGACAAGATTGAGGTGTCTGCTCCCAGCACAATCACTTCCCACTTCATTTTGGGGAGCATCTGTGCCAGGAAGTCAGGGTAGATCTCCACATAGTTGATGCAGATTTCAGTGGCCTGCAGGCACAGATGGAAGTCATGCATGCCCAAGCCCTACACATTTGAGCTTAGGAGATTGTAGGTGAGCAGTTTCATGTTGTCACTTTGGATTTCTGCACAGGACTTATATTTTCTTTCATTAATTTTGGGATTTATTTACATTTTAAATGATAGTTCCCTTCACATTTTCCATTCAACAAATCCCTATCCCACCAACCATCTCCTCCCTTCCCTTTAAAAAAAGGCTTTGTTTGTCTTATATTTCTACATTGCACTCCATCACTGAGTGAAATCAAGACAGGACACATGTAGGACTATAGGCAGGGTACATGGAGAAAGGCGGCTTATTGGATTGCTTTCTCAGCACAGTTTTCTCAGCTTTTCTTCTTACAAAATTTCAAAGCTTTTTTAAACTTTTATTTTAATAACATACCCACAAACACACACACACACACACACACACACACACACACACACACACACACAAGACATAAGATCACTAAGGAACAAGCGAAATGATTGTAAAGCAATGTCCTAAATGTATTTCATTATCTCCAGTGCCAAATTTATAAGTCAATTCTAGAGGCCTTATGTCTAAACATATTTGGCAAATGGATATAACCCATTATGCAGAATTTGGAAAACTAAAATATGAACATGTTTGTATCGATACTTGTTCAGGATTTCTTTTTGCTTTTTTCTGCTTCTCTGCATAAAGGAGAGGTTTCTAAAAATGTAATTGATCATTGCCCACAAGCATTTAATGCAATAGGATTGCCTAAACATATCAAAACAGATAATGGGCCATCCTATTCTAGTAAAAATTTTATTTCATTCTGTAAGGAATTTGGAATCAAATATAAAACTTGAATTCCTTATAAGCCCATGGCAAACGAAATAGTTCAATGTGCTCATCACACCTTAAAGAATTGGCCTTTTATGACAAAACAGTGGCAGTTATATCGCCCAAGGTCACCAAAGGCACATCTTGCCTTTACTTTATTTGAACTAATTTTTTTTGCAAACTGATATTAAAGGTCAGTCTGCAGTAGATCACCACTGGCATCCAGTTACTACTAATTCATATGCATTGATAAAATGAAAGGACCCACTAACTAAGGAATGGAAGGGTCCAGATCCGATTATAATCTGGGGAAGGGGCTCGGTTTGTGTTTTTTCACGAGAAGATGGAGTACAGAGGCTGCCCAAGAGATTAATTTGTTTGCTGAACACAGATCCTGAATCTTCTTATAAGTATCACTCTGAGAACTAAAATTCCTCTTTTGCATAGAATTTAGTTGGGGACTCAGCCTCCCAGAAAATCTGTTTTCTTGCTACTCTCAGAGCTTTGCAATTTGCAACTGAATAAAGTTCTGGACTTCCCCAAAAGAAGCTTTGCATTGCTACTTTCTCATTGTCTGGGTCTCTTTTTCTTAAGCAGGTCAATCAACATCCTCCAATCAGACTGCAGTGGGAGTGCATCCCTGCAAACAAAGGCTTAAGGTGGCAACTGCTATTTTCATTCTAAAGACATTCTACCATGCATTTTGGCTTTAGGTCTGATTAGAGAAATAGGTTTATTAGAAGGGCTAGAAAGGCAGATATTTCAAATATTAGAAGAGATTGGTTTTGATTCTGATAGACGGTCTTAGTCCCTTTGCTGGTCTCTGGTTTTCCACCCTTGCTGTTACTGCATGCTCCCCTAATTTCCTCAGGCTGTGGGAATAACAGAGATGAGGAGGATGACCTCCAGCTCCTAATATAGCCTAAAAGCCACGAATTGTGGTGTTACCAGTGGTATAATTCTTGTTGAGGCCTTGCTAAATCTGAGGTTGGCAATTCTCCTTTAGGAGATGCACAGTACTGAGAACTGTGCATACTGATTCGTGATGATATGAATACAGTATGGGTACTGCTTCGGTGCAGATATTTACTGTATAATATCATGGGTATTCCGTGTTCTTTGTCTAATATCCACATAAGAGTGAGTGCATACCATGTGTGTTCTTGTTTTAGGGAGAGATGTTCCACATGTATCTGTTAAATCCATTTGGCCCATGACTTCTATAAGTTTCACAGTGTCTCTGAGTTGAATGGTAGGGATATAAAGTAGGGAAAGAATTTGTTCAACCCAAATTACATGAAAAAATTAAATTAATATATACTTTTATTTAATCCAAAAAACATGCCTATAGACCCATCTAATGTAGGGAGATCCTATTTGATGTTTCCTCTTCATAGGTGACTCTAGGTTTTTCACAAGTTGGCATAAGATTACTAGCACACTCAGATTAACATAAAAGCATGTTTATGCTTTTTCAGTCATGTCTAAATCCATCACACCAATCGACAAAGATATTCTCTGTACATTCCATGAGATAAATGTCTGAAACACGTGTGTTTTTACAGTGAGTCTCGGCTTTATAGTGTAAATCCTGAAAGGAGGGCCATGGTCAACCTTCCTACTTCCTGCTCCTAGGCCACTATTTGCTGCTCTGTGGCACTACAAAGGCTTCTTTGTTAATCAGGTACCACTGTGCCACAGATATCTTGAAGTGATAGAGTGTACAAGCATCCATGGGGAGCTAGATGCAGATGAGAACACTCTTACACCATCTCCTGCCTTCACAACATACTTATTAAGATGGTGACATAATGGAAAGAAATGGTGGAACAAATTTTTTAAAGCCCAGTGCTGTTCTCAAGAGTCATCTCCTGATTTTCTATATGGACCTCATATGTTACACTTTGAAGTCAACCTACAATCTCATGTTTCTTGTGCCAGTCATTAGAGTGTCAATTAAAGCTAGACTTTGGGAATATATTAATAAGTCTGCCTTATCTTCATATTCCCTGCCCTTAATTATGGTAACCTTGCCAAGAATATATGTCTCACCATTCTCACTGACAGTTTACCTGGTAAATAGATAGTTGAGAAAAAGACATTCTTCTAAGGCCCAAATAGCCTAGTTAATCAGTATATGAGAAGCAGCGCTGACATCACTCAGCACAAAAGCTAAAGAGAGTCTCTTGTTTTGTGGAGAACTTTGAGAGCAGCAGGGACAGGGGCCTTAATGATAGTCAGTCCAAACCTGGAGGCTGGGTCTAACAGCATCCAAAGGAATACAGGCCAATTTCCTCCAGCTTCCTGGAGGAGCACTGTTTCTCTTCAAAATGTGACAGGGATGGCACCCACAAGGGGAAGAATGCAGTGTGTTCTAATCCTCCCACCTTTCCCTTGCTATTACAAATGATCAACCTCAATAGGGGTCATGTAAGCTCTGCTGACACCAGAATCTCGAATTGCAAAACCCTTACAGGAAAAACCAGTTTTCCTCCACTCTCAGGATAAAAAGCAAGGATTGGGCTCATATGGCTAAGCATTTTCTGACTAGCTTTGAGAGAACAGCGTGTTCCAAAGCCCAAATTTCAGATTTAGAGATTACTGACAGTTTAAAAAGTAAGTACCTGTAATGTTTGCTCTGTGGTACTAAAAAATATTGTCCCCAAATGTATGAGGACAAAACGATGAGCCTGTAGCCTAAGGTGCAACATTTCCCTGATAGAACACCAGGCACTTGGCATTCATTCTATACACAGAAATACCCCCGAGTCTCCAGACCACCTTCCTCAACTGTACATTACAAGCATTCCAAGTTTTTGTTATAGCCCATAAGATACAAGTCTTCAAGAAAACACAATCTGACACAAGGCAGAAACAAGAACTCATGTATTGATCAAATTGCATTATCAATAAAAAATATCAGCAATGGGTTGGCATTGCTTAGTGTCTGCATAAAATTGGTAGAAATGGAACTAAATGTTCTGTAACAGTTCATGAGTACAAGAAAAACAAGATTATAATTTCTTAGTAATAAAGAGAGAAATACTTTCTGTTAAAGTATTCAAAACCCTGTGTAAGGTAGATTTGTCACTCAATTTGATTTGGAACTTCAAAAGCTGACCCGTCCAGCAGGTCCAGTTATTCGAGGGTCTCGAGAGGACTTTCTCCTAAGAAATACATGGGGGGTAGAGAGGGATTAGGGTATTGTGCGAAAAAAAGATATGGAAACGTTCTGAATTACATCAGGACCCCAATGTATTAACCATGACCAAGGTTTAAATGCACAAGCAAAAAGGGAAGTGCCTTTCAGCAGGAGGAATGGGGCAGAAGCAATGCACCTCAGCAGGAGGGATGGGGCAGTGAGGTAGGGGGGAAGAGGAAGTACTTCTCAGCAGGAAGGAAGGGGCAGCAGAAATTTTTCTTTTGGCGACTACTGGTGGAAGCAGGAAACTGGTGTTATCAGGGTACATCTTTAGGTCAGGACATCCAGCACTGACTTAGGGTTGGAACAATCTGTAGTTGTTCTTGGAGCAGCATGTCTGTGGCCTGCTTTTGACCCTCTTTTCTTAATGGAGGGGGGGTGAGACCCAATTCAGAGATCAAGACAATCGCGTTGCAGTAATAGCTCCCAACAAAAAGCATAGATGCACTCCCTACCACAAGAAAAGAAAAAAACAAAACAAAACCAAACAAAAACAAACAAACAAACAAGCAAAAAAGGCAAAAGATAATCCAATGCACTGTATCTGCTTTGTTGTGAGTAAATCCACAAACATGAATGGATAGCAACACAGGAAGGAATTATACACAGCAAGGCACACACATACACACACACACATACACACAAGTAAAAACAAACAGTCCAGTCAAGAAGCTATTGAAGAGAGTCCTTTAAAATTTATGATAAAGAAGATGAAGTGTATTTCTTCACGGTTGATGATTTCTGGTTGAGGGCAAGGAAGATTCACTTTTATAGCTTGTGTTTGATATTTTCTAGGTTCTTCTTTTTATACCCCAAAACACTAGATAGGACAGAAATAAGGGTAGAGAGAGGAATTAGAAAATCTCTGATTCTAATTTTTTTCCTAGTGCTTCTTCTTTAACTATGGCTACGAAAAAACCACAACCAACTTGCGTAACCAAACACCAAACACCAGACAAAAAGTACTAGCTTTGAAGCTCGATCTTGTGCAAAGTTAATGCAGCAGGAGTTTTTCACTAATGTATGTTGTATGTAAATATAGTATTCCACCAAACTTAGTAACTCTGTATTCCATACTTCCTGCATTCAGCTGTTTACTATTTTAATATTAGTCATACCTGTTCCATGCTGTGCCATGTGTTTTGATGCAATTAAGTTTCATCTGGGGACCTCATATGAAATGCAAATATTGTGTGTAAATCTCCCTTAGTGTTACTTCATAAACATGTTTCATATAATGAGTAACAGTATTAATGCTTTCTGTTTGAAGTACACTTTCAGTGTGCATAAGTAGATACTCCTCTTTAGTATTTTATGATACACTAAATATAACATATAGTGTATACTTAGAAGATGAATCCAGTAAAGGATTTTTAAAATGTTGTGTGAGTGCTTTGTGATTAAAAAAAAAAAGTGTTCTCAATAGCGTTGGCTGAGATTCTGCAGTCTTGTGTGTGCTCTTTTCTAATGAATCATAATTAACGTTTATGCTGAGACTCAGGGAGGCAGGCTTATCAGTAGGAAGAAAGCCATTATCTTGGAATCTCTCCTTTTATAAGTATTCCTTGTGTCTGCGTGGCCAATTAGACAGAAACCATGTCTTGGTATACTTGTTGCAATCTGATAGCTTTGTCATAACAAATCACCCCACCTCTCAGGACTTGAATTAATGTAACATCCTAAAATGTCCAAGAATTACAAAGACACACACCAGGTACATGCACACCACAAATTCTGACTCATTCTCTAATTCTGAATCTTCCTATGACTGTCCCTGTGACTCTGCCTCTCCTTCTATTTCTGCCTCTACATTCTCTTCCTCAGCCTGTATCTGAACCTCTGCCTCTGCACCTTCCTATACCTTTGATTGTCCCACTGCTACTCATTAGTGCTGAGATAACATTCAGGTTAGTTTAGTTTTAGAATTGATCTACTGTGGAATTGGTTTTCTATGAACATTAAGTTGCCTCTCTACCTTGTACTAAAACCATTTGATTGAATTTGAATCTTCAGTATAATGAGAGATGTAACCCAAATTCATAGGGCAACAATTGCTAGGTAACTGTCTGGCATTCAACCATCACTCCACTGTTTTGAACAAACTGTTTGTAACCAGTAGTTTAAGCACAGTCAGATAGCATAAGTGTAAGTATGCAAGCCTGTCTTGATTTCAATGTAATAAAGATCGGGGCCCAAAACTACAAAAGGAGGTAATGGTTTCTTTCTGTTTACAAGTCTCAGCTTGTAAATTGCATGACCTAGGAACGTCAGGACAGAACTTGATTCAGAGCTTGTAAGTAGAGGCAGAAACTGAAGCAGAGACTATGGAAGAACTCTGGATTACTTTCCTCCAAGTCATAGGGATGCGAGGTCCTAGGGGATGCAAAACAGAAAAGAAAGAAAAAATAAGTACCAAACATATCACAATGGTTGACCTACATGCATACTTTAAAGTCTGCTCTTCATAATATGTGTGTTCATTTGGAAATCAAGTTCTACATGGCGATTGGTAAACAGCATACTTTTCATTATTTTTATTGGATGAACATTTTTACCTGAAGGAGTGTATTTTTTGGATGTGAACATTCCTGGACTACATGGAGGTCCTAAGTTAGCTTGTATCAGATTCCCTGGAACAAAACTTACATGTGGCTGTGACACACAGGATGATCACTGGGAATTGAATTCCAGACCCTCTGCAAGAGTAGCCAATGATTTTATACTCTGAGTCATGTAAAGATCTCCACATTTCTGGAGAGAGAAGGAAGGTGTAGGAAGAGAACATTACTCAAAAGGTCCAAATTCATCTAAGAATAAATTAATGCTTGCAAGGGTCTGTCAAGATACACAACAAAAACAAGAAAAAATAGAAGGTGGTAAAAATTGAAAAGAATGTTTGTTTCTGCTCTGTGGTGTGTTCTGACCAGGACTAAATGAACACACTAAATGAAGCTACACTGAGAAGCATAAAGAAGGCAGGTACCACATTCTGACAAGTGCTAAGGTTGTTTCAACTGTATTGGTGTAATCCTTCAGGGGCTTCTTGTCAGAAATAAACACCCTTTATCAATTCCCCAACAGTAAATTCCGTGTGTCTCATTTGGAGACTGGGCAGAAGATATGTGAGATGCACCAGGAATGATTAAACTTTATGTTCTCTAGCTCAGAAACCATTTTCAGGGATCCTATGAAATCCAAAATGTCAGCTCCAGACAGCATAGCATCAGTTTTTTCTTGGCCAATTCAAAAGTAGAGCCAGCATCTAAAAAGATGACTTATCTGTTACACAAAGTTGCAGCTACCACATAGGAGGTGGCTATGATTCCCAACACCAGCACTGTGGATCTCTCTCTCTCTCTCTCTCTCTCTCTCTCTCTCTCTCTCTCTCTCTCTCTCTCTCTCTCTCTCTCTCTCTCTCTCTCTCTCTCTCTCTCTCTCTCTCTCACTGTCTGTCTCACTCTCTGTTTCTGTCTGATTGTGTATGTGTGTTTTTCTGTGTGTGTCTATTTCTGTGAGTCTGAGTGTGAGTGAGTGTGTGTTATTATAATGTAGCCCATTCTTAAAATAAGAAAGGCACTTTCACTTTGTTTTCTTTTTTCTTTCCATTTTGGCCAAATTGTATTGATTAGCACTGGCTGGCCTCAAATTGGCTATGTATGTATGGCTGTCTTAGAAGTCAAAAGAGATATGATTTCATAAGACCCATAGTCCTCTGGTTAAAAGCAGGAGTCACTGTGATAGGCTTCCATTTTGTAATATTGAACTATATTTTGAACTATATGAAGGTATGTAAGTAGTCTTCAAAATTAATTCCTAGGTGCCAGGGAATGGGGGGGGCAAACACACATTTAATCCCAGGACTTATTATGCTGAGGCGGGAAAATCTCTAAATTCCTTGTCAGTCTCGTCTATAGAGCTAATTCCAGTTCAGCCAAAGATATTCCATGGAATGCAGCCTGGAAAAAAAAAAACTTGAAATGAATAAACTACATAGTTAAGTAATGAATAATTAAAAAAAAACACTGCGAAAGATGAGTGAAATATGCAATTATCTAGACATATACCAAATCCATAAGATAAACCATCTAAACAGCCCCTTAACACCTTAAGAAATAGAAACAATCATGAAAATTTCCCACCAAAAGAACCCTTGGCCTAGATGGCTGTAGTGCAGAATTCTATCAGACCATCAAAGAAGACCTAATACCAATTCTCATGAAAGTGTTCCACAAATTAGAAACTGAAGGAACACTACCCAATTCATTCTATGAAGCCACAGTTACACTGCATATTCTCCTGTGGAGATGGCATGGTCACTGCCTAATGAGGAACTGGTCACTTCTTCCTTTCATACAGGATTTTGTTTGAGATTATTTTTTGCTTCTACCATGGTTAATATTACAAATAGATTTTAAATACAGTTATAACGTATATGAATTTTAGCTTTAGAAAATGTCATGTATATTTAACAGGCTTTTAACAACCATAACTTATATTCACAACATAAAAGCAAAAGAAGTTACAACCTATTTAATCAATGAGAGAAAATTAGAGGCTATTCTAACCAAATTGAACCAAGAGGAAAACAAGAACTGTACTGAAAAACTGATTTTTAGTAATAAAAATAACAAAAAAAGATAATAATAATAATAATAATAATAATAATAATAATAATAATAGTGAAATACATTGGAAATTAAAAAAAATGAATACATACATTTTACTAGTTTAAGTAAAAAATATTAATGAATAATAAGAAATATGTTCACCTGATTTCGAAATCCCAATCCTCTCATTCTATGAAAATTTTGGTTGGAATTTGAAAGATTAGCTTTTTGAATGGTTGTCCAGGAAATCGACAGATGCTCTTAGGTTATGTTGCTTTCAGTTGTTATGGAGACAATGCCTCAATTACGCTCCTTTCTGTGGCTTGGAATTCTAGGTCCTCAGTCTGCCACTGCCTCCACCTCCACCTCCATTTCTGCCTCTGCTCTACCTCTGCCTCTGCCTCCTCCTTCCTGCCCCTGTCCCTGTCCCTGTCCCTGTCCCTCTCCCTCTATATCACCCTCTCCCTCTAGCCTCCCCACTACCACACAGATAACCCTCAGATTAATTCAGTTTTAGTACTGATCTACTCTAGAATTTTTTTTTCCTTTATGTCTACTTCCTTCCTAGCTTGTTGTAAAACTATTAAATTCAATTTGAATCTTCCACATAATACGAAATTTATTCCAAATTCCTAGGCCAACTATTGCTAAGTAAGAGTCTGGTGTTCATCAACCACTCCACTGTTCTAAAGGAAGTGTTTTGTAATCAGAATTTTAAGCACAGGCAAATAACTTTAGTGTTAGTGTAAAATTCTGTCTTGTGTTTAATGTGATAAAGATCAGGACCAAAACTGTTGGAAACCAGGCCTTACCTAACATGAACTGTGTTTCACCTGGGAGGCAAACAGAGGCTGAAAAGAGAGGGGAACTATATAGGTGAGAGAAAAATGGAGCCAAGACATTTTTCTGATCTAGGCTCAAACATTTAATAAAAGTTTGCACTTATAAAGGGGGAAACCCATTCTCTGCCATGCCAAGTTTCTTGCTTTCCTGATACCAATTTGTCAGCACAGCCTTTTAGCACTAAGTCACCAAATTCACAGATTGCAGTTAACTACAGAAAATCTTGGAGAACCAATTTGGCCTCATGGCAGATGGCAGGTAGTGTCACATCAAAGGAAATTAGCTGAGGAGCTGCACTGCAGGTGGCCCTGCCTCAATGGCATAAGGTCTGAACCTGCATAGGTTGGAGGAGGTTATCTCCCCCCCCATTAATAATATTTTAAAAAGTGCTGTACTGAGGCTTAAAATGTATTTATGCTGTATAGTCTTGCCTGGGAGTTATGGTGGCTGGAGGCCACACCTTAGGAAATCTTAGATCTTCCTGAAGCATCAAATTCCATTATGGATGCTACGTGCAACAAGTTTGTGTTATATTTCACACAAAACATGGCTCTGTGTTGTGTTATCAACAGTCATGGCCTTTGGCATGTACCTCTGTCTTAGATTGGTATGGTTCTGAGATCTGGATGTCTGTCATTGAATGTCCAGCCCTCATTAGCACACCTTATTCCCAATTCATACCAAAGTCATAATATGTACTAGAATGAAGATCAATAACTGCCACCTGCGCTGTTGGAGGCAAGGCTGTATATCTGATACAGTCAGGCTGAAGGACTTGGATGACCTGCTTGAGAAACAAAGGTGGGACTGTGATAAGCAACAGTGTGAAAGTTTCTTTGGTGAAGTTCAGGTACCCCATTCAGTTGCAAATTAGCAATGATCAAGCTTAGTCTTAGAGATCCAGGTGTGGGGGAGGTGGCTTTGAGAATTGCAGAAAGGCTGCAGCCTCTCTGGGAGTGGAGGCTGTGATTCAAATTAAATTTGCTAGCTAATTAAGATTTTAGCTATCTTCCCTAATTCTTCTAATACTGGAATTATAAATAGACCAGTCCAATATTGAATTAGAATAACTGCTCACAGTGAGGTTAGAAGATGAATCACTATAATTCTATCCTGAGACTAGGCTTTCTAAATCAGATTACACAGTCTCTACTGTGCCATGTCCCATAAGTCTTAAAAACCTTGAAGTAAGGCATCTTAGCTTGTCCAAACTGGGAAAATGATAAACAAAGGTAGGTCAAAAACATATACCCAATACAGCTTTCTTGTCACTACAGTCAGGGCACTAAGCAAACACACCTTTTAGTTTGTCACAAAAATTAGCCTTCATATATGCAGCATTCTGTGAAGAGAACCTATGCTTGTCCATTTCCCAATAAAGTAGCTACTTAGGATCAAGCCATATACCAATAAGTAGATTATTTTCATTTGACCTAGACATGATTATGTCTCCTATTTAAGATACGATCAGGCATTTTTAAGTTCTTTGACATCCAAATTTCAAAGTTCTTAAAGTGTGATTTAAATAATGTGCATGGGGATATGATTTATCTTGTCCTTTGTTTTTTTTTTAAGAAGAAGTGTTTTTTTAAAGTTCCACATTACCCTGTATTTGAAAATTAATAAAAATGTTTACAAAACATTTCAAATGCTTTACTGTTATAGTCAGTACTAATATAACAAGGCCAGCGACTAATTACACTTTCAATTGTTTATCTTGAAGAGCAGATTTAACTAGAAAGCTTTAAAATTTATTAATAGTCCCCCTGTTCCTTTCTCTTTCTCACTTCCTCCATTTCCAGCAGCATATGCTGCTGTAGTGTCTTTTTGCCTCTGCAGGTATTTTACACATGAAGTATCCAAGCAAAATGACATGTACACAAACAACCATACCCACCATCAAAGTTTATAAAATAAAAGAAATGATGTGTAGACTATGATTCTAATTTTTCTGAGAAAGGTATGATAGGAGAGAGCAATCACTGTGTGTGGACTCACAAAGACAAAAAGAACCCCCCCAAATAGAGCCAATTTACCACTCCTTAGAAACACAAACACCACAGGCAGGAGGAGGGATTTTGAATGAGGAACACTTTCCTTGTCTTTCCAAGTGCTTTGGTGGATGAGCACAACTACAGGAAAATGGTCTCACAGCAGGTAAACTCCCACCACCACCCCACACAAAGGCAAAGTCACCTTGGTGGAACCAGGAGCAAATCACCTGCCTCTGCAGGTTGTTTCTGTTTAGCTGCATTTGGAGAAAGCAGTTGGAGCAGTTGCTGCCTGCTCTTGAGAAGGGCTCTAAGGTACAATGTATAGGTCTGTAGAATTGCAACAAGTTTGGACCCTAGAAAAGTAATGGGTTGCTGAAATGGTCCTGGACTGTGAATCTTAGGGTCTTGCTAGGGAATTTCTTAATCTTCAGTGGCATTTAGACATTGGAGCAAGCAGAGGTGCTTTGATCCTTATCTTAGGCACTCAAAGTTGTCCTGGAAGACAATCGTTGTGACTGTTTGTGAGGCTTTGCTAGAGGAGAGGGGATATTGACAGCCCTGTACATGATCTGCATGGCACACAACTAGAACTTTGTTTCTTCTGAAGCATAGAAGTGACTGAGGGCAAAACACCACAGGAGACAACTATATCAGGGTCCCTTAAGTAAAATCTTGCTGGTGTATGAAATAGTGTGCCTTGCAAATACTGAAGTGGATGCTCACAGTCATCTATAGGATGGAATACAGGGCCCCCAATATAGGAGCTAAAGAAAGTACCCAAAAACTGAAGGGGTCTGCAACCCTATAGGTTGAACAACAATATGCACTAACCAGTACCCACAGAACTTGTTCCTCTAGCTGCATATGTAGCAGAAGATTGCCTAGTCGGCTATCATTGGGAAGAGAGGCCCTTGGTCTAGCAAAGTTTATATTCCACAGTTCAGGGGAATGCCAAGGCCAAGAAGTGGGAGTGAGTGGGTAGGTGAGCAGGGGGCAGGAGGTATAGGGGACTTTTGGGATAGCATTTGAAAGGTAAAAGAAGAACATATGTAATAAAAAATGTGGGGGGAAATAAAGAGACGAGGTCGTTTCTACAATTAGGAAAAGTCTCATTACTTTATCCCATTAAATGTGCACATTAAAAAAAAGTGGCTAATGGCTTTGAACAGGATCCTTGCTGAGGTCAGGATCTTATAAAGGGTTCCAGATAGACAACTCATTTACAGTTTTACAAGCTAGTACTTATAAACAATTGATCATTGGGAGCCTCAAGCTGAGACACCCGATCACTGGGCATAAGTGTTGAGATAATTTGAAGATATTTCCATTGTTTTGAATAATCTGTATGATATTGGATACATTTACTCTATGGAAGGAGTATGTGTGTGGAGTCCTTCTTGTCACTGAAGTAGAAGGAGTTGTAAAGCACCTGTGGCGATGTTGCAAGTTCATATCTATGATGTGTTTGTGATGCCAGTGTTTATAAAAGAGGAGGCATCTCTGAGATGCAATAACACATTTAAAAAAGAAAACCACAAGACAAAACGGAAAGGGAATATTGCCTTATATTGGTGTATTTCTGTTTTTTCTGTGTTGTGTGTGTGTTTTGTTTTTTGTTTTTGTTTGTTTGTTTATTTTCTTATTTGTGTGTATGGTCTGATTTTTGGATTTTTTCGAGACAGGAATTCTCTATATGCCCCTGGCTGTCCTGGAACTCACTCTGTAAAACATGCTGGCCTTGTACTCAGAAATATGCCTACATCTGCCGCCCAAGTGTTGGGATTAAAGCTGTGCACCACCAACACCCTGCAAATATTGCCATTTTTAGTGAGATATTTTTAATGTTTTTTTTTACTGATTTATGTAAGATATTTCAAATGGTGTGTCCATTTTTTTTCACGTTGTTGCATTATTCCTTTCAAAGTTTGTTGATTATTGCTCACAAAGACAGGATTTACCATCAGGACACTGACATTCTTCTTTTTTCATTTCATTCCTCTTCTTTTTTTCTGTTTAACTTATCTGGAAATGGATTTTTCTGTATAGTCCTAGCAATTCTGGGCCTTGTTGTGCAGTTCAGTCCTGAATTCAAATCTACTGGATTTTATCACCAAATCCTGATATTAAACCCCTTTCTAAGCAGACATCAACATTTTTTTAATTTTCTGTCTAACAATACTTCTTTAGAAGATGTCCTCATCACGGATCCCAAGTAATGCCTTCAGACACATCTAACTTTCTGTAGCAACCTTACCACATAGAGCCTATGTAAGGCATCCTGTTGGGTAGCATTCTGTCTTAAGCTGTCCACATCCAAAGTGCTTGTATTCTTCAAAGTGGCATGTGAGGTTAGTGTGATAAATCTGGGATGAGCTGTCAGGTGAAGAAGTATTCACCACTGCAGCCACAAAGCTTGCAGTTTCCACTACTCCTGATCATGATGCTGCAGAAGGTTTCTTTGATTTTCATAGACACTGGCTTCTTATTCCCAAATCTTTGTAGTGGTACTGTATTCTGCCTGTCTGTGCAAACAATTAGACATGAACCATGTCTTAGTATACTGGTTGCATCTTGAGAAGTTTGTTGTTCTTTTCTGCTGGATAGCCTGTTACTGGGGAAATCAGGCTATCAAGACTATTCTTAGCCTGGAAGGTACAGAGTCAGGGTCAGAGGAAGTGTGAAGTCTGGGTAAGGATTAGTTCTTAATCCAGATATTCCCTATGTATAAGAAACGTAATTGTCAACATTTCTCATTAAAAAAAAAAAAAAAACACTTGAGGTTTATATGTGTTATTCCCAAATGACAGATGTAAGTTTTTTCCACTTAAACACACCCCTCAATATACAGGAACAGATATCTACAGGGCCTTTTATAAACTATTCAGAGTTGTGCATCCCCATGGTCTCTGGTCTGTTTCCATTGTGAAAAAACATATGTTGAGACAGAGTTGTTTACCTTTGCTCTAATGATGTCCCTGGTCTTAATGTCTCAGTATTCATCCTAGTGTGAATACTGTGGAAATCGAAAATGTTAAAGGGACCGTGAAGCAAAAATGTTAATTTGTGTGAAAGAGTTAATGGGAACAGCCGTTAGTTTCCACTGACTGAAACTAAAATAGTCATTACCTGTTATATTTCACAAAAACAGAATTATTGCTCATTTGTTCAAAGTGGACAGCCAGGTACAAATGAAATGACTTTTATCCACTGGGCTGTTGTTTTTCAACGCCTGGTCATGGCTCAACAAAGGAGTGCCTGAGAGCACCTGAATGTTCAGATAAAGTTTACTGAGGCCTCCTTGGCCTGAGAGTGCCTGTGCAGCGGCACTTTTGAACAAGAGGAATCGGTGGGACTTTCTTTGATAGAAAGAGCAGGAGCTTGGTTGCTTGTCTGACAATTGTTGAAGAACAGCAGCAGGCTGTAGTGATGGAGATTGTCAGACACCCTGTGAAAATTGCAAAACCCAAAGTAACTTGGAGCTAAAAAGATAGAGATCTGATTAAGAGGTAAAATCTTGGATGTTGTAGTGAAGAGCAAAAACTTATAATTTTGGGTCTTATAGCATTGTGGTATGTAAGTTCAAGAAATACAGGGCTGAAGAATAGACCAAGGCGGGTCCAGGCACAGCCAAACCCACCCTGTAGCTAAGAATGTCCAGCCATAAAAGATCAAAAAGAGAATGCAGGAACTAGCCACTGCTATCAGGGCAGGCCAAATGGCCATCTGGCAGGATGGCACCTCCCTATAGATCCCCATAAATCATACATTGACCAGGTGTCCTGCTGACCTCGAGAAGTCCCAAGCCCTTGTGCCTCCCTACACCTTAGCATGCACATATTACCCTGTTTTAAATTTAGAAGAAGAATATCACCTCCACGAACAGAAGTCTGAGACTTTACCCTTTAAAGAATGGTTGACAGCTTTTCCAAAGATTTGGGCAGAGCAGGCTGGGATGGAATTAGCTAGGCAAGTGCCACCCAACATAGTCGAGCTAAAAATGGCTGCCAAACCCATTTCAGTCAGGCAATACCCCATGAGTCAAGGGGCTAAAAACAGCATTCGACCACATATCCAGAGACTGCTATAACAGGGTATATTGGCCCCATGCCAGTCCCATTGGAATACCCCTTTCCTGCCAGTGTGTAAACCTGGGACAAATGACTATCTGCCTGTCCAGGACTTAAGAGAAGTCAATAAACGTGTAAAGGACATTCACCCAACTGTGCCCAACCCTCACAACTTGCTAAGTTCCTTACCACCTGAAGGGTCCTGGAACACCATCCTGGATTTAAAAGATGTCTTTTTCTGTCTCAGATTAAACCTGAGCAGTCAACTTCTGTGTGCTTTTGAGTGGTGAGAACCTGAAGGAGGATATACAGGTCAGCTAACCTTGACTAGGCTGCCACAGGGGTTCAAAAATTCACCCACTTTTTTTGATGAAGTGGTCCACCACAACCTTGTGCCCTTTAGGGAACAGAACCCCCAAATGTCTCTCCTGGAGTATGTAGATGATTTAATCCTTGCAGCTTCAACCAAGGAACTGTGCCTTGAAGAGACTAAAAACCTTCTAAATGAAAAAAGTGAATTGGTATACCGCTAAGAAAGCTTAGCTATGCCCTATGGACTTGACCTACCTAGGATACACCCCCACGAGAAGGAAAGCAGTTGTTCATTGAAGCTCGAAAGAAGACTGTGATGCAGATCCCAACCCCCACCACTCTGTGACAAGTACTTGAGTTTCTGGGAAAGGCAGGCTTTTGTAGACTCTGAATACTAGGGTCCACGATGTTGGTGGCCCCTCTGTAACCACTCACTAAAGAAAAAGTCCCGTTCACCTGGACAGAGGAACACCAAAAAGCCTTTAACAGCATAAAGGCTTCTCTGATTGCAGCCCAGGCTTTGGCCCTGCCAGATTTGACTAAGCATTTCACCGTATACATTGACGAGCCAGCTGGAGTAGCCTGCAGAGTCCTGACTCAGACTCTGGGGCCCTGGAAGCGGCCAGTGGCCTACCTGTCAAAAAAATTGGACCCAGTTGCCAGTGGATGGCCCTCCTGCCTAAAAGCCATCGCTGCAGTAGAACTACTTGTTAAAGATACTGACAAGCTTACTCTAGGTCAGCATGTGACTGTAATCGCTCCCCATGTGTTAGAGAGTATTGTACAATAGCCCCCTGACCATTGGATGACAAATGCCCGGATGATCCACTACCAGAGCCTGTTGCTAAATGACCGAGTGACTTTTACCCCACCTGCCATCCTCAATCCTACCACCCTCCTCCCCGAGATGGATGACGCCACCTGGGTACACCAATGTGCTGATATCCTGGCTGAAGAAACTGGAATGAGAAAGGATCTGACTGATCGAA
Source organism: Mus musculus (assembly GCF_000001635.26). Taxonomy (NCBI): domain Eukaryota; kingdom Metazoa; phylum Chordata; class Mammalia; order Rodentia; family Muridae; genus Mus; species Mus musculus. The sequence goes on from NC_000087.7 coordinate 89,776,144, forward strand.
CTTGGCCAGGTGTGTCTGACTGGTACACAGATGGTAGCAGCTTTGTGGTGGAGGGAAAATAAAGAGCAGGAGAGGCAGTGGTTTACAGAAAACAGGTAATTTGGGCAAGTAGACTTCCAGAAGGAACTTCGGCTCAGAAGGCTGAGCTCCTGACGCTAACTAAAGCTCTGTGGCTGGCAGAAGGTAAGGCAATCAATATTTACACTGACATCCACTATGCTTTTGCCTCAGCCCACATTCATGGGGCCATCTATAGACAAAGGGGGCTACTTACTTGGGCAGGCAAGGAAATCAAAAATAAAGAAGAAATCTTGGCCCTCCTAGAGGCTATACACATGCCCACGAAAGTGGCCATCATCCTCTGCCTTGGCCATCAAAAGGGGCAAGGTGCTGTAGCCCAGGGAAATCAGATGGCAGGTTGGGGGGCCAAACAGGTGGTACAAGGCATCCCTGCACTGTCTCTAGAGAATATAGAAGAACCAAAAGGGACCCCAGAGATCAGTTTTGAATACACCTCCAAAGATTATGAGATGATTGAAGATCTTGAAGAACAAGGGAAGTCCAAAGGATTTAGCTACCATGGGATAGCAAGAACAAAAGAAGGAAAAATTATTTTGCCCTATAGAGAAGGAAAGGCATACGTAAAACGCATCCATCCCCTGACACATCTGGGGGCAAAGAAATTGTGTGATTTAATCCAGTCCTCAAACTATTATGTGCTCAGGCTAAGAGACGAACAAGTATCTAAATCCTGCAAGTGTGTTCCCTAATTAATGCTGCACGCCCCTTTAATGAACAAGAAAAATGACAACGGGGGGATAGACCTGGAGTTTACTGGGAAGTAGACTTCACTGAGTTAAACATGGAAAATATGGTAATAAAGAGTTACTAGTTTTCATAGACACTTTCTCAGGACGGGTAGAAGCCTTCCCCACCAAGTCTGCAACTGCTCAGGTGGTGACCAAGAAGATCCTTGAAGAGATCCTACCCCGGTTTGGGATCCCCAGGGTAATTTGCTTGGATATTGGGCCTGCATTTGTTGCCCAGGTAAGTCAGGAATTAGCCACAAAATTGGGGAACAATTGGAAGTTATATTGTGCTTATAAACCCCAGAGCTCAGTATAGGTAGAAGGAATGAACAGGACTCTAAAAGAAACCCTAACTAAATTAGCTATTGAGACCATCGGTAAAGACTGGGTGACCCTCCTTCCCTTTGTTCTCCTTAGGGCCCGAAACACACCTGGGTGTTTCGGCCTTTCTCCTTATGAAATTCTACATGGGGGACCACCCGCCTTGACCGAGTCTGATGGGATATTTGATTCCAGTGATGACTCTTCTTCACCCTCTTCTCTGTTTACCCATTATATGCCTTAGAAGTTGTCAAAACACAGATCTGGGACCAGATCAAAGAAGCCTACACACCAGGGACCACTGCAGTGCCCCACAGGTTCCAGGTCGGGGACTCAGTTCTGGTCTGACAACATTGAGCTGGCATGCTTGAGCCCCGGTGGAAGGGACCTTATCTAGTGCTGCTGACCACCCCCAAGTTCGCAAAGGTAGACAGGATCGCCACCTGGATCCACACATCCCACATAAAAAAAGGCATCCAACCAGGATGAAGATGACCTCAGAGAAAATTGGACGGTGGCAGCTACTGACAATTCTCTTAAACTGTGCCTTCACTGTACCCCAAACTTGGGTAATAATCCTCACACTCTTATGACCCTGACATGGGAGGTCATCTATCAAGCTGGAGATACTGTATGGAGTACTTCAAAGGTAACCCCCCCTTATACATGGTGGCCCCCTCTGTTTCCTGAAATCTGTGCCCTGATAGATGGATTAGACGCCTGGGATATCCCTGAATAGTCACATGAAACGGTGCCCCAAGATGAGGTAATCTATCACAAGCTGCCATATCACCAGGGGTTAAGTTCCCAAGGAAATTACAATGCAGATATACCAGGCTGTAATAGTAGGTCTAAACAGAGGAGAATTGGTCAGGAGCCCTTTTATGTCTGTCCCAGGGATAGGGTAAATAAAAAAGAGGCTTGCTTGTGTGGGGGAATAGAGGGCATCTTCTGTAGTCAGTAGAGATGTGAAACCACTGGTACCACTCATTGGGACCCTTCCTGTTGCTCGATATTATTATAGTATCCAGATGAAATAAGGGCCATGATTCCTTAAACATCACTTTTACTCAAAAATCAAAAGAGATAAAAAAGATTGGATAAAGGGAAGACAGTGGGGCCTAACATTTTATGTGACAGGGACAGGCCCTGGATTCACATTTAAGATTCTGCTAAAGATGAAGTGTCCCCCAACCCAGGCAGTAGGACCTAACCCCGTTCTTGTTAAAATACTTCCAATGCCCCTTCCCAGACCTACCTTTTCCGGACCTACCCTAGTTGGTCCAGCTATTCCAACAGAAGTCTATACCCCTTCCTCAGACGTGAAACTTACATTGCCCCTACTCCCCCAGATTCTGAAAACTGTCTGTTTAATCTGGTACAGGGGGCTTTTTGGTACTCAATTGTACCAATCCCAACATCACTAAGTCTTGTTGGCTGTGTTATGCCTACAATCCCCCATGTTATGAAGGAGTTGCTCAAGTCAGGACATACAATAAGGCTGAGGACAATTCTCAGTGTCCTTGGGGAGAAAACAGAAAAATAACATTAGCAGCTGTCTGTGGAAATGGACTTTGCCTGGAACAAGTCCCACATGACAAACAGTACCTCTGTAATCAGACTCATCATCTCCAGTCTTCCAATAATAGAGGTCAGTACTTAGTCCCTCCCTTAGACACAGTATGGGCTTGCAACACTGGACTCACTCCCTGTGTATTTACTTCTGTTTTTAATACTTCTAAAGATTATTGTCGTTTAGTTCAGAGTGTTCCGAGGCTTCTGTATCATGATGACAGTTTTTTGTCAATGGATTCAACCACTGGACCCGGTATGAAAGGGAACCCATTACCATGACCTTAGTAGTCCTTTTGGGTCTAGGAACAGCAGCTGGGGTCGCCACAGGCACAACTGCCTTGATACAGACCCCCCACTATTTTCATGAATTGCACAACCGCTATGGATGCAGACCTAGGAGCACTAGAGCAGTCCATCACCAAACTTGAAGAATCTTTGACCTCGCTACAGAACAGGAGGGGGCTAGATCTACTTTTTCTCAAAGAAGGCGGACTGTGTGCCACACTAAAAGAAGAGTGTTGTTTTTATGTAGACCATTCTGGTCTTATCAGGGACTCCATGGCTAAGCTCAGAGAAAGGTTAGAAAAACGAAGCACAGAAAGAGAAGCATATTAAGGATGGTATGAAAATTGGTTTAATAAATATACCACCTCCTGTTTAAACGTGTACACTGTGTTTAAACTGTAAGACAGACTTTGCAACACCTATTCTCTTGTTTGTCTTCACAATATTTTATTATTGAATAAAGCTTATATGTCTGAATTTTATTACTTGTCTATTTGGTTGTTATATAGGAGATAGATTGCCAGGCATATTACTTCTATGACTTCTACCTTTGTGATTGCTAATCTTAGTTGTTAACTTTATTGAATATTGAATTAACTAAAAGTGAAAAGCACTGGATATAAGTGATTTCTGGCTCATTGCCTCATTTGAGGTCTAAAAACCTATCCTAACTCTGGGCCACATATTCTTGTGCTAGCCTATGTAAAGCACATAGAAGACCCCTTTGGTTTTTGCCTGCTTGTCTTCATTCTCACAGGTATGCTTGTCCTTTTGAAGGTTTTAGAGTATATTTCTTTGAGAGTCCAACATACACTGAAGAACATCTGGGAAATTCAGTCTTGTGGACAGGAGATCTATTAGATTCCTTGACTTTCTGACCATAGACATCTATTTTTAAATACCTGGGCTGAACCACAGTGTATAAATCCCTCTACAAACACACACACACACACACACACACACACACACACACACACACACACACACACACACACACACACACACACACACACACACACAGTTCCTTCAGTCTTTGCTCAAACTCTTCCATAGGGGTTCCTGGGATTAGACCAATTGTTGGCTGTAATATCTGCATCTGTCTCAGTCAGTTGGTAGCATAGCCTCTTTTAGGACAGTCATGTCATGTTCCTGTCTGAAAGCATATCTTGGTCAATTAACAATGGACCTGCTGAAACTGAAAAGGTTCTGTAAGGCAAAGGACACTGTCAATAGGACAAAATGGCAACCTAGTAATGGAGAAAAGATCATTACTAACCCTACATCTGATCGAGGGCTAATTTTCAAAATATACAAAGAATTCAAGAAGCTAAACTCCAGAAAAACAAACACCCTAACGAAAAAATGATCTCTAGAGCTAAACAAAATTCTCAATTTAGGAATCTCAAAAGCCTGAGAAGCACCTAAAGAAATGTTCAACATCCTTATTTATAGTGAAACACAAATCAAAACCACGCTGAGATTCCATCCTAAATCAATGAGAATGGTTGAGACCAAAATGTAAGGGGAAAATAGCTGCTAGAGCAAATGTCGATAAAAAGAAAACTTTATCTTTGCTAGTGGGATTGAAAAGTGTTTTCCAGATTCCAAAATCTGGAAAATATTATGGCATTTCTTCACAAAATTGGAAATAAGTCTATCTGAATATTCATATATACAACTTCTGGGCATATATCCCAAAAATCTCTACCATACCATAAGTAAACCTTCAGTATTTACAGCACCCTTAATTATAATAGCGGGGGTTCAGGGACTATGCCGAACTTAGGAAATTAATCTGAACAGGTGAGAGGGTGCAACACAGAACTGGAGAGCTTCTGGGACAGGCGGAGCCACAGAACCGCTGAGGCAGCACCCTTTTCGGGCCGCAGACAGCCAGCCACCCTCCCAACCAGAGGACAGGTATCTGCCTGGTTCGGAAGGCCTCAGCCTCAGGAGCAGCGGGTGCCACCTTGGTTCTGGGACGCCGCCGAACATAGGAACTTAGTCTGCACAGGTGAGACTGTGCACCACAGAAGCTGACAGCTTCTGGGACCTGCCAAGCAACACAGCTTCTGGAAAAGGTCCTGTTTTGGGACCACTTCTTAAGCCAGGAGGAAGTCCAAACACAAGATATTCTGTGCACCTTCCCGTAAGAGGAGAGCTTGCCAGCAGAGAGAGCTCTGAGCACTGAAACTCAGAGGAGAGAGTCTGTCTCCCAGGTCTGCTGATAGACGGTAACAGAATCACCAGAAGAACAATCTCTAAACAGAGTCAACTATAACAACTAACTCCAGAGATTACCAAATGGTGAAAGGTAAACGTAGGAATCTTACTAACAGGAACCAAGACCACTCAACATCATCAGAACCCAGCACTCCCACTTCGCCTAGTCCAGGGCACCCCAACACACCTGAAATCCTAGACCCAGATTTACAGGCATATCTCTTGATGATGGTAGAGGACATCAAGAAGGACTTTAAGAACTCACATAAAGAAATACAGGAGAACACTGCTAAAGAGTTACAAGTCCTTAAAGAAAAACAGGAAATCGCAATCAAACAGGTAGAAGTCCTTACAGAAAAAGAGGAAAACACATACAAACAGGTGATGGAAATGAACAAAACCATACTAGACCTAAAAAGGGAAGTAGACACAATAAAGAAAACTCAAAGTGAGGCAACACTGGAGATAGAACCCTAGGAAAGAAAACAGGAACCATAGATTTGAGCATCAGCAACAGAATACAAGAGATGGAAGAGAAAATCTCAGGTGCAAAAGGTCCCATAGAGAACATCGACACAACAATCAAAGAAAATGGAAAATCTAAAAAGATCCTAACTCTAAATATCCAGGAAATCGAGGACACAATGAGAAGACCAAACATACGGATAATAGGGGTGGATCAGAATGAAGATTTTCAACTCAAAGGACCAGCAAATATCTTCAACAAAATTATTGAAGAAAACTTCCCAAATCTAAAGAAAGAGATGCCCATGAACATACAAGAAGCATACAGAACTCCAAGTAGACTGGATCAGAAAAAAAATTCCTCCCGACACATAATAATCAGAACAACAAATGCACTAACTAAAGAGAGAATACTAAAAGCAGTAAGGGAAAAAGGTCAAGTAACTTATAAAGGCAAGTCAATCAGAATTACACCAGATTTTTCACCAGAAACAATGAAAGCCAGAAAGCCTGGACAGATGTTATACAGACACTAAGAGAACACAAATTCCTGCCACGGCTACTATACCCAGCCAAACTCTCCATTACCATAGATGGAGAAAAAAAAGTATTCTGTGACAAAACCAAATTCACATTTTACCTTTCCACAAATCCAGCCCTTCAAAGGATAATAACAGAAAAAAAAAATACAAGAATGGGAAACTTTCCCTAGAAAAAACAAGAAGGTAATCCCTAAACAAACCTAAAAGAAGACAGCCACAAAAACAGAATGCCAACTTTAACAACAAAAATAAGAGGAACCAACAATTACTTTTCATTAATATCTTTTAATTTCAATGGTCTCAACTCCCCAATAAAAAGATATAGACTAACAAACTGGCTACACAAACAAGACCCAGCATTTTGCTGCTTACAGGAAACTGATCTCAGAAAAAAAGATAGACACTACCTCAGAATGAAAGGCTGGAAAACAATTTCCCAAGCAAATGGTATGAAGAAACAAGCTGGAGTAGCCATTCTAATATCTGATAAGATTGACTTACAACCCAAAGTCATCAAAAAAGACAAGGAGGGGCACTTCATTCTCATCAAAGGTAAAATCCTCCAAGAGGAACTATCAATTCTGAATATCTATGCTCCAAATACAAGGGCAGCCACATTCATTAAAGAAACTTTAGTTAAGCTCAAAGCACACATTAAACCTCACACAATAATAGTGGGAGACTTCAACACACTACTTTCACCAATGGACAGATCAAGGAAACAGAAAGTTAACAGGGACATAGAGAAACTAACAGAAGTTATGAAACAAATGGATCTGACAGATATCTACAGAACATTTTATCCTAAAACAAAAGGATATACCTTCTTCTCAGCACCTCATGGTACCTTCTCCAAAATTGAACACATAATAGATCACAAAACAGGCCTCAACAGTTACAAACATATTGAAATTGTCCCATGCATCCTATCAGATCACCATGCACTAAGGCTGATCTTCAATAACAAAATAAATAATAGAAAGCCAACATTCACGTGGAAACTGAACAACACTCTTCTCAATGATATCTTGGTCAAGGAAGCAATAAAGAAAGAAATTAAGGACTTCTTAGAGTTGAATGAAAATGAAGCCACCTCATACCTAAACTTATGGGACACAATGAAAGCATCTCTAAGAGGAAACCTCATAGCTTTGAGTGCCTCCAAAAGGAAACTAGAGAGAGCATACATTAGCAGCTTGACAACACACCTAAGAACAAAAGGAAAGAAAATTCACCCAAGAGGAGTAGATGGCAGGAAATAATGAAACTCAGGGGCAAAATCAACCAAGTGGAAACAAGAAGAACTATTCAGAGAATCAACCAATCGAGGAGCTGGTTCTTTGAGAAAATCAACAAGATAGACAAACCCTTAGCCAGACTCACTAGAGGGAACAGGGAAAGCATTCTAATTAATAAAATCTGAAATGAAAAGGGAGATATAACAGATCATGAAGAAATCCATAAAACCATCAGATCCTTCTACAAAAGGCTATACTCAACAAAACTGGAGAACCTGGATGAAATGGAGAAGTGTCTAGACAGATACCAGGAACCAAAGCTGAATCAAGATCAGGTTAATGATCTAAACAGCCCGATATCCCCCAAAGAAATAAAAGCCATCATTAATAGTCTCCCAACCAAAAAAAAAAAAAAAAAAAAAGAACAGGACGAGATGGGTTTAGTGCAGAGTTCTATCAGACCTTCAAAGAAGATCTACTCCCAGTTCTGCACAAACTATTCCACAAAATAGAAACAGAAGGTACTCTACCCAACTCATTCTATGAAGCCACAATTACTCTAATACCTAAACCACAAAAAGACCCCACAAAGATAGAGAACTTCAGATCAATGTCACTTATGAATATTGATGCAAAAATCCTCAATAAAGTTCTTGCTAACCATATCCAAGAACACATCAAAACAATCATCCATCCTGATCAAGTAGATTTCATCCCAGAGATGCAGGGATGGTTCAATATACAGAAATCCATCAACGTAATCTAGTATATAACAAACTCAAATACAAAAACCACATGATCATCTCGTTAGAAGCTGTGAATGCATTTGACAAAATCCAACACCCATTCATGATAAACGTCTTGGAAAGATCAGGAATTCAAGGCCCATACCTAAACATGATAAAAACAATCTACAGCAAACCAGTAGCCAGCATCAAAGTAAATGGTGAAAAGCTTGAAGCAATCCCACTAAAATCAGGGACCAGACAAGGCTGTCCACTCTCTCCCTACCTATTCAACATTGTACTTGAAATCCTATCCAGAGCAATTAGACAACAAAAAGAGATAAAGGGGATACAAATTGGAAAGGGAGAAGTCAAAATATCACTTTTTGCAGATGATATGATTATATGTATACGTGACCCTAAAAATTCCACCAGAGAACTTATAAGCCTGATAAACAGCTTCAGTGAAGTAGCTGGATATAAAATTAACTCAAGTCAATGGCCATTCTCTACACAAAGGACAAACAGACTTAGAAAGAATTTAGGGAAACAATACACTTCTCAATAGCCATAAATAATATAATATACCTAGGCGTGACTATAACTAAGGAAGTGAAAGATCTGTATGACAAGAACATCATGCCTCTGAAGAAAGAAATTAAAGAAGAACTCAGAAGATGGAAAGATCTCCCATGCTCATGGATCGGCAGGATCAATATAGTAAAAATGGCTATCTTGCCAAAAGCAATCTACAGATTCAATGCAATCCCCATCAAAATTCCAACTCAATTCTTCAACGAATTAGAAAGAGCAATCAGCAGATTCATGTGGAATAACAAAAAACCTAGGATAGCAAAAACACTTCTTGAGGATAAAAGAACAACTAGTGGAATCACCATGCCCAACCTAAAGATGGACTACAGAGCAATTGTGATAAAAAATGCATGGTACTGGTATAGTGACAGACAAGTAGACCAATGGAACATAATTGAAGACCCAAAGAAAAATCTACACACATATGGTCACTTGATCTTTGACAAGCAAGCTAAAACCATCCAGTGGAAAAAAGACAGCATTTTCAACAAATGGTACTGGCACAACTGGATGTTATCATGTAGAAGATTGCGAATTGATCCATTCCTATCTCCTTGTACTAAGGTCAAATCTAATTGGATTAAAGAACTCCACATAAAACCAGAGAAACTGATACTAATAGAGGAGAAAGTTGGGAAAAGCACTGAAGATATGAGTACACGGGAAAAATTCCTGAATAGAACAGCAATGGCTTGTGCTGTAAGATCGAGAATCGATAAATGGGACCTCATTAAATTGCAAAGCTTCTGCAAGGCAAAAGACGCTGTCAATAAGACAAAAAGACCACAAACAGATTGGGAAAAGATCTTTACTTATCCCAAATCGGTAAGGGGACTAATATCCAATATATATAAAGAACTCAAGAAGGTAGACTCCATATACTCAAATAACCCCACTAAAAATGGGACTCAAACTGAACAAAGACTTCTCACCTGAGGAATACCGAATGGCAGAGAAGCACCTTAAAAAATTTTCAACATCATTAATCATCAGGAAAATGCAAATCAAAACAACACTGAGATTCCACCTTCACACCAGTCAGAATGGCTAAGATGAAAAATTCAGGTGACAGCAGATGCTGGCAAGGATGTGGAGAAAGATGAACATTCCTCCATTGTTGGTGGGATTGCAAGCTTGTACAACCACTCTGGAAATCAGTCTGGCAGTTTCTCAGAAAATTGGACATAGTACTACCGGAGGATCTTGCAATACCTCTTCTGGGCATATATCCAGAAGATGTCCCAACCGGTAGGAAGGACACATTCTCCACTATGTTCATAGCAGCCTTATTTATAATAGCCAGAAGCTGGAAAGAACTCAGATGCCCCTCAACAGAGGAATGGATACAGAAAATGTGGTACATTTAAACAACGGAGTACTACACAGCTATTATAGAAATTGAATTTATGAAATTCCTAGCTAAATGGATCGACCTCGAGGGTATCATCTTGAGTGAGGTAACCCAATCACAAAGGAATTCTCACAATATGTACTAACTGATAAGTGGATATTAGCCCAGAAACTTAGGAAAACCAAGATATAAGATACAAATTGCTAAACACATTAAACTCAAGAGAACGAAGACCAAAATATGGACACTTTGCCCCTTCTTAGAATAGGAAACAAAACACCCATGGAAGGAGTTACAGAGACAAAATTTGGAAGTGTGACAAAAGGATGAACAATCCAGTGATTGCCATATCCAAGATCCATCCCATGATCAGCTTCCAAATGCTGACACCATTGCATACACTAGCAAGATTGTGCTGAAAGGACCCGGATATAGGTGTCTCTTGTGAGACTATGCCAGGGCCTAGCAAATAGAGAAGTGGATGATCACAGTCAGATATTGAACAGACCACAGGGCCCCCAATGGAGGAACTAGAGAAAACACCCAAGGAACTAAAGGGAACTGCAACCCTATAGGTGGAACAACAATGTGAACTAAGCAGTACCCGGGAGCTCTTGTCTCTAGCTGCATATGTATTAAAAGATGACCTAGTCGGCCATCACTGCAAAGAGAGGCCCATTGGACTTGCAAACGTTATATGCCCCAGTACAGGGGAACGCCACGGCCAAAAAGGGTGTGCGTGTGAGTAATGGAGTGAGGGGGGGCTTCATATGGGGGACTTTTGGTATAGCTTTGTAAATGTAAATGAGCTGAATACCTAATAAATGAAAAAAAAAAAAAAAAAAGAACTGACCATAAATTTCACCAAAGGAGCAGGTTGTAATTTTAAGAAATAAAAACAAGTGGTTTTACCATTAAACAAAGAAAAAAAAATTATAATAGCTGAATGCTGGAAACAACCCAGATGTCCTTCAATGAAAAATATATACAGAAAATGTGGTACATTTACCCAGTGAAAGACTACTCAAGAGGCAGGCAGATTTCTGAGTTCAAGGGCAGCCTGCTCTACAGAGTTATTTCCAGGTCAGACAGGGCCATACAGGGAGATCCTATCCCCCCCCCCAAAAAAAAAAAAAAAAGAAAGAAAGAAAACAAACATACAAACAATAAAAAAAACAACAAAAAAAACGATCACTCAGCTATTCAAAATGAGGATATCAGTTTTTTGTTTTTTTTTTTTTCTTTTTCTTTCCAGGAAAATGCATGGAAATAGAAAATATCATCCTGAGTGAAGTAACCCAGACACCACAGGAGATATGTATGAATATATGGTATGTACTCACTGATAAGTGGATATTACACAAAAAGTTCAGAATATCCATGAAGAATTCACAGACCATATGAAGCTTAAGAAGAGGGAAAGCACAAATGTGGATGCTTCAATCTCCAATCTCACTTAGAACATGGAACAACATAATCATTGGAGGCAGAGGTATGGAGGGACATGTGTTTAACAGGGGAGGTGGAGGGAAGAAAAGGAGGCAGTATCTGGTATGAGGGAGACAGGAAAGAAGCCTTGAGGGTCAAGAGAATGAATAGAAATATCAAGTAGTGTGACGTGAGGAATAGGAAGAACCACTACTAAATCCCAGACAGCATGGTTGTGGGAGCCTCTCAGGACCCAGTGAGGATGACATTAGACGAAATGCCCAACAGCAGTGTGATAGAACCTGAAGAGACCATTTCAAGTACAAAGTAAAATGGATCTATTTGAATATATAGAAACGTTCATATAATTTTTGCCCTTAGATATGCATAGGTGTTCTATTATATTGTTTCATGTGTGGTAAATCGTGATTATGAGGGCATATCTCTGATGTAGAGCCAGTTTGATTACGGTGATTTTTTTTTCAATGCAGTATGAATCTTTTTTCTACTAAGGTTGCAAACCTGGAAACCACTTTTGAAAGGAGAGAACCAGGTTTTGAAAGTTGTCCCATGACCTGCACGTTCATGATGTGACGTATGCAACCACAGAAATGAAAGCATATACAGAGAAACACAAATGTAGTTACATTTACAAAAGAAATTCTGTAGTCTGGTAGAACTCATTGTTAAATCCATCTAGTCCTGGACTTTTATGGTACTTTCCCTGCCATGATACCATTACCACATTTCAAGAACATGAGTTCTTATATTGGTTTTCTTTTATCCCCTTCATTTAAATATGTAGGTAATATATACCTATAATTTTTTCAGTTTCTTCAAGATTTTATACTGTTTGTATTATTATTTCAGAATAATATCTTATGTTTCATTGAATTTCTTTGGTATATGTTGGACTATACATGGTTTTGTTGACTTCTGTACTGTACTGTCCTTAGCAATCTGCTCCAATCCAATCACGTGGGACTTGACACTGCATTAGTCAGGGAAGAAAAAACCTGGTCTGAGTAGGGGCACAAGGCCCTTTCGGTCGGAGCAGCACCAGGATAGCTAGGGCACACAGTCAGCTGACTATCACCAGATACCCACAACACCAGCCATGCGAACGTAAGAATTCTGAGGATTGGGATCTGCCTGGCACGGGAGCGCTTTGCCCGAACATTGGCAACAGACATCTTAGTTCCGGGACCCTGCCAAGTGTATCCTGCACAGCTCCAGAGAATACCAGAGGGCAAAAGGCAAACGTAAGAATCCTACTAACAGAAATAAAGACCACTAACCATCATCAGAACACAGCACTCCCATGCCACCTAGTAATGGGCATCCCTACACAACCGAAAAGCTAGACCCGGATTTAAAAGCATATCTCATGATGATGGTAGAGGACATCAAGTATAACTTTAATAACTTACTTAAAGAAATACAGGAGAACACTGCTAAAGAGTTACAAGTCCTTATAGAAAAACAGGAAAACGCATCCAAACAGATGATGGAAATGAACAAAACCATACAAGACCTGAAAAGGGAAGTAGACACAATAAAGAAAACCCAAAGTGAGGCAACGCTGGAGATAGAAACCCTAGGAAAGAAATCTGGCACAATAGACGCGAGCATCAGCAACAGAATACAAGAGATGGAAGAGAGAATCTCAGGAGCAGAAGATTCCATAGAGAACATCGGCACAACAATCAAAGAAAATGGAAAATGAAAAAAGATCCTAACTCAAAACATCCAGGAAATCCAGGACACAATGAGAAGACCAAACCTACAGATAATAGGAGTGGATGAGAATGAAGATTTTCAACTCAAAGGACCAGCAAACATCTTCAACAAAATTATTGAAGAAAATTTTTCAAACCTAAAGAAAGAGATGCCCATGAACATAAAAGAAGCCTACAGAACTCCAAATAGACTGGAACAGAAAAGAAATTCCTCCTGACACATAATAATCAGAACAACACATTCACTAAAAAAAGATAGAATATTATAAGCAGTAAGGGAGAAAGTTCAAGTAACATATAAAGGCATACATATCAGAATTACACCAGACTTTTCACCAGAGACTATAAAAGCCAGAAGAGCCTGGAAAGATGTTATCCAGAAACTAAGAGAACACAAATTCCAGCCCAGGCTACTATACCTGGCCAAACTCTCAATTATCGTAGATGGAGAAACCAAAGTATTCCACGAAAAAACCAAATTCACACATTATCTTTCCACGAATCCAGCCCTTCAAAGGATAGTAACAGAAAAGAAGCAATACAAGGACGGAAACCACGCCCTAGAACAAGCATGAAAGTAATCCCTCAACAAACCAAAAAGAAGACAGCCAAAAGAACAGAATGCAAACTCTAACAACAAAAATAAAAGGAACCAACAATTACTTTTCCTTAATATCTCGTAATATCAATGGTCTCAACTCCCCAATAACAAGACATAGACTAACAGACTGGCTACACAAACAGGACCCAACATTCTGCTGCTTACAGGAAACCCATCTCAGGGAAAAAGACAGACACTATCTCAGAGTGAAAGGCTGGAAAACAAATTTCCAAGCAAATGGTCTAAGAAACAAGCTGAAGTAGCCATTCTAATATCGGATAAAATCGACTTCCAAACCAAAGTTATCAAAAAAGACAAGGAGGGACACTTCATACACGTCAAAGGTAAAATCCTCCAGGAGGAACTCTCAATTCTGAATATCAACGTTCCAAATGCAAGGTCAGCCACATTCATTAAAGACACTTTAGTAAAGCTCAAAGCACACATTGCACCTCACACAATAATAGTGGGAGACTTCAACACACCACTTTCATCAATGGACAGATCGTGGAAACAGAAACTAAACAGGGACACAGTGAAACTAACAGAAGTGATGAAACAAATGGACTTAACAGATATCTACAGAACATTTTATCCTAAAACAAAAGGATATACCTTCTTCTCAGCACCTCACAGGACCTTCTCCAAAATTGACCATATAATTGTCACAAAACAGGCCTCAACAGATACAAAATATTGAAGTTGTCCCATGTATCCTATAAGACCACCATGGCCTAAGGCTGATCTTCAATAACAACATAAATAATGGAAAGCCAACATTCATTTGGAAACTGAACAACACTCTTCTCAGTAATACCTTGGTCAAGGAAGGAATAAAGAAAGAAATTGAAAATATTTTAGAGTTTAATGAAAATGAAGCCACAGCGTACCAAAACCTATGGAACACAATGAAAGCATTTCTAAGAGGGAAACTCATAGTGCTGAGTGCCTCCAAGAAGAAACAGGCGAGAGCACATACTAGCAGCTTGACAAAACATATAAAAGCTCTAGAAAAAAAGGAAGCAAATTCACCCACGAGGAGTAGACGGCAGGAAATAATCAAACTCAGGGGTGAAATCAACCAAGTGGAAACAAGAAGAACCATTCAAAGAATTAACCAAACGAGGAGTTGGTTCTTTGAGAAAAATCAACAAGATAAATAAACGTTTAGCTAGACTCACTAGAGGGCACAGGGACAATATCTTAATTAACAAAATCAGAAATGAAAGGGAGACATAGCAACAGATCCTGAAGAAATCCAAAACACCATCAGATCCTTCTACAAAAGGCTATAGTCAACGATACTGGAAAACCTGGATGAGATGGACAAAATTCTAGACAGACACCAGGTACCAGAGTTAAATCAGGATCAAGTTAACGATGTAAACAGTCCCATATTCCCTAAGAAAATAGAAGCAGTCATTAATAGTCTCCCAACCAAAAAAAAAAAAAAGCCCAGCGCCAGATTGGTTTAGTGCAGAGTTCTACCAGACTTCAAAGATGATCTAATCCCAGTTCTGCACAAACTATTCCACAAAATAGACGTAGAGGTAACTCTATCCAACTCATTCTATGAAGCCACAATTACTCTGATACCTAAAAAACAGAAAGATTCAACAAGTTAGAGAATTTCAGACCAATTTCCCTTATGAATATCGATGCAAAAATCCTCAATAAAATTCTTGCTAACCGAATCCAAGAACACATTAAAGCAATCATTCCATCCTGACCAAGTAGGTTTCATCCCAGGGATGCAGGGATGGTTTAATATATGAAAATCCATCAACGTAAACCATTATATAAACAAATTCAAAGACAAAATCCACATGATCTTCTAGTTAGATGCGGAAAAAGCATTCGACAAGATCCAACACCCATTCATGATAAAAGTCTTGGAAAGATGAGGAATTCAAGGCCCATACCTAAACATGATAAAAGCAATCTACAGCAAACCAGTAGTCAACATCAAAGTAAATGGTGAGAAGCTGGAAAAATCTCACTAAAATCAGGGAC
Source organism: Mus musculus (assembly GCF_000001635.26). Classification (NCBI taxonomy): domain Eukaryota; kingdom Metazoa; phylum Chordata; class Mammalia; order Rodentia; family Muridae; genus Mus; species Mus musculus. Next base: position 89,792,053 of record NC_000087.7, read on the forward strand.
TAGACAAATGCCCAGTTTCTCCCTACCTCTTCAACATAGTACTTGAAGTCCTAGCCAGAGCAATTCGACAACAAAAGGCAATTGAGGGGATACAAATTGGAAAAGATGAAGTCAAAATATCACTTTTTGCCGATGATAGTATATATAAATGCCACTAAAAATTCCACCAGAGAAATTTTAAGCCTGATAAACAGCTTAAGTGAAGTAGCTGGACATAAAATTAACTTAAACAAGTCAATGGCCTTTCTCTACACAAAAGACAAACAGGCTGAGAAAGAAATTAGGGAAACAACACCCTTCTCAATAGCCATAAATAATATAATATACCTAGGTGTGACTCTAACTAACAAAGTGAAAGATCTGAATGACAAGAACTTCATGCCTCTGAAGAAAGAAATTAAAGAAGATCTCAGAAGTTGAAAAGATCTCCCATGCTCATGGATCAGCAGGATCAATATAGTAAAAGTGGCTATCTTGCCAAAAGCAATCTACAGATTCAATGCAATCGCCATCAGAATTCCAACTCAATTCTTCAACGAATTAGAAAGAGCAATCAGCAGATTCATCTGGAATAACAAAAAAACTAGGATAGCAAAAACTCTTCTCAAGGATAAAAGAACATCTGGTGGAATCACCATGCCCTACCTAAATCTGTACTACAGAGCAATTGTGATAAAAACTGCATGGTACTGGTATAGTGACAGACAAGTAGACCAATGGAATAGAATTGAAGACCAAGAAATGAAGCCACACACCTATGGTCACTTGATCTTCAACACGGGAGCTAAAATCATCCAGTGGAAAAAAGACAGCATTTTCAACAAATGGTGCTGGTTGTTATCATGTAGAAGAATGTGAATCGACCCATTCCTCTCTCCTTGTACTAAGGTCAAAATTAAGTGGATCAAGGAACTCCACATAAAACCAGAGACACTGACACTTATAGAGGAGAAAGTAGGGAAAGATCTTGAAGATATGGGTACAGGGAAAAATATTCCTGAATAGAACAGTAATGGCTTGTGCTTTAAGTTTGAGGATTGATAAATGGGACCTCATGAAACTGCAAAGCTTCTGCAAGGCAAAAGACTCCTTCAATAAGACAAAAAAAGACCACCAACAGATTGGGAAATAATCTTTACCTATCTTAAATCAGATAGGGGACTAATATCCAATATATATAAATAATTCAAGAGGGTGGACTCCAGAAAATCAAATAGCCCCCTTAAAATATGGGGCTCAGAGCTGAAAAAAGAATTCTCACCTGAGGAATACCGAAAGGCTGAGAAACACCTGAAAAAAATGTTCAACATCCTTAATCATCAGAGAAATGCAAATCAAAACAACCCTGAGATTCCATCTCACACCAGTCAGAATGGCTAAGATCAAAAATTCAGGTGACAGGAGATGCTGGTGAGGATGTGGAGAAAGAGGAACACTCCTCCATTGATGGTGGGATTGCAAACTTGTACAACCACTCTGAAAATCAGTCTGGCTGTTCCTCCAAAAATTGGACATAGTACTACCAGAGGATCCCGCAATACATCTTCTGGGCATATATCCAGAAGATGTCCCAAGCGGTAAGAAGGACACATTCTCCACTATGTTCATATCAGCCTTATTTATAATAGCCAGAGGCTGGAAAGAACCCAGATGTCCCTCAACAGAGGAATGGATACAAAAAATTTGGTACATTTACACAATGGAGTACTTCTCAGCTATTAAAAAGAATGAATTCACAAAATTCCTAGGCAAATGGTTGGACCTGAAGGGCATCATCCCGAGTGAGGTAACCCAATCACAAAAGAAATCAAATGAAATGTACTCACTGATAAGTCAATATTAACCCACAAACTTAGTATAGCGAGCAATAAGGTACAATATGTAAAACATATGAAACTGAAAAAGAACGAAGACCAAAGTGTGGACACTTTGCTCATTCTTAGAATTGGAAACAATCACCCATGTAAGGAGTTACAGAGAAAAAGTTTGGAGCTGAGATAAAAGGATGGTCCATCTAGAGACTGCCATATCCAGGGATCCATCCCATAATTAGCCTCCAAGCGATGACACCATTGCATACACTAGTAAGCCTTTGTTGCAAGGACGGTGATATAGCTGTCACTTGTGAGACTAGGCCAGGGCCTAGCCAACACAGAAGTGGATGCTCACAGTCAACTATTGGATGGATCACAGGGCCCCCAATGGAGGAGCTAAGGAAAGTATCCAAGGAGCTAAAGAGATCTGCAACCCAATTGGAGGAACAACATTATGAACTAACCAGTACCCCAGAGTTCTTGACTCTAGCTGCATATGTATCAAAAGATGACCTAGTCGGCCCATCACTGGAAAGAGAGGCCCATTGGTCAGGCAAACATTATATGTCCCAACTCAGGGGAATGCCAGAGCCAAAAAAATGGGAATGGGTGAGTAGCGGAGTGGGGGGGGAGGGGGGGCTTTTGGGATAGCATTGGAAATGCAATTGAAGAAAATACGTATTTAAAAAATATTAAATTGAGAAATACTCAAAATGATTCAGCAAAATCAGGAACAAGAAAAGGCTGTTCAGTCTCTGCAAATCTATTTAATACAGTACTTGATATTCTAGTTAGAGGAATAAGACAACTGAAGAGGATCAAGGAGATACAAATTAGAAAGGAAGAAATCAAAGTATCATTATTTATAAGATAGCATAGATAAATAATCCCATCAGTGCTACCAGATGATAATTACCTTGAACACAGATGATAAACACCTGGAGCAATGTGTCTAGATTCAAGATTAATTAATTAAATAATTATAAATAAATAAATAAATAAATAAATAAATAAATAAATAAATAAATAGGAGAAGGTGCTGGAAGAGTGTGACCCAGTTTGGCAGTTCTCTGGTTCCAGGGCAACAAAATTAACATAAAGAAGTTAGTAGGTAATAACCAGGATTGTCAGTGGGAGGTTGACTAACCACATAGAGGCTAGAAAGTGGCCCAACTGTTACACTGTTTAAAGCATAACAAAATATAAAATTTCTGTGAGTTATTTTCATAAGGCAGTGCAAATCATTGGGGCAGGAAACAGAAACATGCCACTATGATTTATACATAAAAATATTGTTACACTGAATATAATAATAAAATAAGTTCCAGAGAACTATTGAATTTTGTACTTGTTATACTTAATATTATCATATACATATACAGTGAGTTAATTGTCAATATTCTTTAAACTCATTATAAAATACCATAACTGTATCAAGTAATAGATTGTTGTAATCAGTTCATTATTATTTATACATATAAAACATGTATAAGACATACATTTGTGACATACACCTTAATAAAAAAATGGTAATACAAATTTTACAAATATTACAGAACTCTGCCTATGTATTCTGGGTGCTCTTAAATGCAAATTAATACAAAAAACAGCCAAGAATCACTGCCATTGAAAAATTAAAGTTGTAGTACAATTTACCCTATTGATCCATGAAACTCATTGTACTATAGAAGACATATTTCATAAAGTACAAAATAGGTGAATTAGAGTGTTTTAATTACTTTTCTTTTGTCACAATAAGACACTGTGGCAAAAACAGCTTACAAATAAAGAGTTTATTAGGGGTTTATTCTTGGTTTCAGTGGCTTGGAATCCATGGTCATCATAATGGAAAGCATAGAAGCAAGTAGACACACATGGTATTGGGATAACAATTTGAAGGCAGACAGACTAATCTAACCAGGAATAGTAAAAGCTTTTACATCTCAAATCCCATCCACAGTGACACAACTTCTTCAACAAGGACATATCACCTAATTATTCCTAAAAATATACACTAACATGGGATCAAGTACTCAAGTTTTTGAGCCAAATGAGATCATTCCCTTCCAAAGAAACCCCCAAAGCATACTTATTTTGTTTTTCAGATCATCTGTTAATGTGTTTCTTTATTGTCTGTTGTGGTGTTTACTTTTAATTGTTATCTTGACACAAATTAGAATCACTTGATAAAGCAATCAAAATTGTGTGGATAAGACAGACAAATGTGCCAGGCAGGGTGGCGCACACATTTAATCCCATAACTTGGAAGGCAGAGGCAGGCAGATTTCTGAGTTCAAGGCCAGCCTGCTCTACAAAAGGCGGTCCAGGACAGCCAGGGATATACAGAGAAACCCTGGCTCGAAAAAACAAAACAAAACAAACAAACAAACAAACAAACATACGAAAACAAAAACTAACAAACAAACAAACAAAAAAGACTGACATATGTTTGTGAGGAACTTTCTTGATTATTAGTTGATGCAGGAAAACCCACCCTGAATATAGTTGACACAATTTTTTATTTGGGCTGTGGACACTTCTGAGAATGTAAAAAGTAGCTAAGTCACAAGAACATACAAGGATATACTCATTTCTCAATCCTTCTGAAGCAGACATGTGACCATCTGCCTAGGCAACTCTCATTAGATAAAAAGTGAAAAATTGTAACTTCTAATTACAAGACAAATTAAGCCTTTCTCCCTAAGATGGTTTGTTTAGAGCATTTTATTGTAGTAATAGAAATAAGAATGGAAGACTCATAAAGTAACAAGACATATTTATGAGTTCTCATCATATACTTTTCAAGTTCTGTGACATTTTTTACACACAATAATTTCTACACACCCTTTGATTAACATGGATGTTTGCTGAAATTATAAACAAAAAGTCTAGACCAACTTCAGGCACCCCAGGCAACATTCCACTCTAGGCACTAGGCTCACCAACTCCCTTCAAGTATTTTGAACAATTATAAAGTGCAACCCATGACCTGACTCCATATTCCTTCTCACAACCTGAGCTGAAGATCTCTGCTTTTTTTTTTGGAGGCCCTATCTAGGGAACCCAGAGGTAATGTTGACACCCAAAACCTCAGAAGACAGAGGAGTCACAAAACTCTCAGCAAAGACACCCTCCTGGACCTGAAGATCGCCTGGTCATTAGAACCCCAAGGCATTAAGACCAGAAAACCTGGAGGAAACAGAGACCAAGGGAAAAAAACATCAACAAAACAAAACAAAAATCCATGCATCTGACAATTACATATGTAGAAATCAATATATAAATCTGTAATAATCTCAAAATTCAAGTAGCTAGAGTACAATCTAAGAACATACTCTACAACAATTTGGAAAACCTGACAGCACTTAGCCACAGATGCCTTACTGTAGAACACTCTGGCTGTTCCATCATAGGTGAAGCACAAGAAAATGATCTTAAATCCAATTTTATGGAGATGGTAGATGTCTTTAAAGAAGAACTGCATGAGTCCCTTAAAGAAATAGAGGCATGCACAATGAAACAGGTGAAGTAATTGAATAAACTGTTTAAGACATGAAAGTGGAAATAGAAACAATAAAGAATGAAAAATGTCGCTAGGAGAGAGAAAATGTAATGAGTGACTTTCTGAAGATAGTCCAACATTTTGGACAGATGTGATGGATCTCTGAATTGCAAGGCCTTCATACATTTCATTTGAGGATTCGATCATTCCTCTAAGTATTCTAGAGTATAATTTTCCCTGGCATATAGCCCATCCTATTGGATGCAGATCAACAAACATGTACTCTCTTGTAGTAATGCTATGTAAATAAATTAATGATTTCTTACTACTTTATATAATTTTATAGAATTACTAAATGTACATAAGTAATTTTGAGCTCTTTATTGAAAAGCTGCAGTTGAAGATCTGTAAGACTTCTTTTGTCACAGACTAATTGCATTAGGATAAAATGCAGGCTTAGAACAAATTTATAATCAGAGAAACTATTCCTTCTATGATAGATGTGAATGCATTATTTGATAAGTATTTTCACAAACTTAGAATGAACAATTTCAGGGACGTTCAAAGACATAAGATAAAATATTGACTAGATTTATCTATACAAAGCTTCAAAATAAATGAGACACTAGGCAGATGATTGACCCCCTTGACATAAAATTTAGTTAAAACTTGTATGAACTTGTGGAGTTACAAGCAGCTAATGAATATATAATTAATAACCAATCACAAGGGACTTGCAGGTAAACATTCTTCCTGACATTGCTTATTTGATTTATTGACTTGTATTAATATTGTGAACTTGCTAGTACCTTTTATAAAATAGAAGCTTGGAATACCATATGATCATGTATCCTGAGAAAGTGTAAGAATTGAATACAATAGGAAATAGGTTCCCCCTTTTCTCTCTCTCTCCTAGAAATAAAGTCTAAAGCCTTCTTTTGAAGTGAGTACATTTCTTGTTAATGGGAATTTCTCTGGCTACACAAGGTTAAGGAACTTTTAGCACTGATCAGGGAAGGCACTGTGTCCTAACTCAATACTCCACTATTAAACCACAGGTATTAATCATCAAAGTTGGGAAAATTTAACCACAAAATAAACCAGAAAGTTTTAAGCTTCCAGAAGCCATCAGCTTTCAACCATCAGGGCAATTAGAAGAAAATTTAAAAAGGAAAGAGGAATTAAAGATTTTCTAGAATTCAATGAATTGCACAAAATTCCAAGTAAATGGGGTACAATGAAAACAGACCTAAGATGAATGTTCATAGTTATGAGTGTCTTCATAAGAAATTGTAGAGATCTCCTACTCACCAATTAACAACATGTCAGAAAGCTCTGGTACAAATAAAAAGCACAGCCACCAAAGATAAATAGACAGCAGGAAATAATCAAACTCAAAACTAAAATCAATAAAAAAATCAAAGAAAACAAGACAAAAAATCAGGCAACAAATATTTGGTTCTTTGAGGAAATCATCAGGATGGACAAAACTTTTTTCAAAACTAAATAAAAGAAAGAGAGCGAAAGCATACAAATTAACAAAATTAGAAATGAAGAGGAAGACATAACAACAGACACCGAGATCTTTGGGTTTCACTTCAATCCCTGTACTCCAGAAACATGGAAAACCAAAATAAAAAAAAAAATAAAAAGGACAATTTTCTCAATAGATACAATTTGGTAAAGCTGAATCAAGATCAACTTCAATAGTCCTATAGCCAAAGGAAATATAACCTATATTTTAATATCTCCCAAACAAAACCAGACAAGGTCAGATGGTTTTAGAGCAGGATTATACCATACTTTCAAAAAAGTGCTAATACTGGTACACAAATTATTTCACTAGATATAAACAGAAGGAAAATTGACAAAATTTACTTTATGGGAATAGAGTCAATGTGAGACTTAAGTCACACAAAGACTCAACAAAGAAAGAGAATTTCGGACCAATTGCACTTATAAACATCCATTTGAAAATACTCAATAAAATACTTGTAAACAGAATTCAAAGATATATGAAAAATATCACCCTATCCTGAAGTAGAGTTCATTTTACATATGCAGGGATGGATCAACATACCAAACGCTTTCACTGTAATCTACCATGTAAGCAAACTAAAAGGAAAAAATACCACAAGATTATCATAGTCAATGTTGAAGAAGACTCCAACAAAATCCAACACTCCTTGATGATAAATTCTTAAAGAGATGAGGGATACATGTCACATGATTGAACATAATAAAGCCAATGCATTGAAAGCTGACACCCAATATTAAATTAAATGGAGAAAAAAATATTCCCTAAAAAGCAATAAAATGGTAAAAGTATATATTCTCTGTATCTATTCTGTATAGCACCTGAAGTTTTAGCAACAACAATAAGGAAAGGAAGAAGATCAAGGTATGCAAATTGAAAAGGAAAAACTGAAACTATTGCTATTCAGATACAGTAGTATACATAAGTGACATGATGCAAAATTAACTGAAAATAAACAGTATACTTCCTATAAAGAGTCTCTCTTCCTATTGATGCCAGATAAGGCCATCCTTTGCTACATGTGCACCTGGAGCCATGGGTCCCTCCATGTGTTTTATTTGGTTGGAACTTTAGATCCTGGGAGCTCTGAGGAGTCTGGTTAGTTGATATTGTTGTTTTTCCTATGATATTGCAAACCTCTTCAGCTCCTTCAGTCCTTCCCCTAACTTCTACATTGGGG